>NW_026734845.1:0-220289 GCF_949786415.1 Peromyscus eremicus
TCACTGTTTTGGCCCTATAGGAAACACAGCAGAGTAGAAGAGTGTTCTTTTCTCAAAAGTAGAGTGTGTTTCTTGTAAGGCGAGATAGCGTTTGTTTTCCAGTCCTAAATGGAGTTGAATCAAATGCAGTAGTTTCTCCCACGAGTAAGAGTTGTTTTCTGGTAAGGAAAGTCACTATTGTGCTCCCATTGCCATACACAGTGCAAATAGCACTCACATCTGTTCCCAGCAAGTACAGTGTATTGGACTGAAGAGGAGCTACTGTTCTTGTCAGTTTCCTAAGCAGAGTTAAACTATACATGGCCGTGTATGTAGGAAGCACAGTTCTTTTGTTCTGAGCAAGCTCACTGTTCGGACACCAGAGGAAACACAGTAGAGTAGAAGAAGAGTGCTCTTTTCTCAAAGCAGAGTGTGTTTCCTGTAAGGCAAGCTAGCGTTTGTTTCCCTGTCCTAAATGGAGTTGAATCCCATGCAGTTTCTGGTCCTACGAGCAAGAGCTGTTTTCTATTATCAAGAGTCACTATTGTGCTCCCATTGTCATACACAGGGCAAATAGCACTGGCGTCTGTTCCCAGCATGTACAGTGTATTGGACGGAAGAGGATATACTGTTCTTGTCAGTTTCCTAAGCAGAATTGATCTAGATATGGCCCGTGAGTGTAGGAAGCACAGTTCTTTTGTTCTGAGCAAGCTCACTGTTCTGGCCCTATAGGAAACACAGTAGAGAAGAAGAGTGCTCTTTTCTCAAAAGCAGAGTCTGTTTCTTGTAATGCGAGCTAGCGTTTGTTTCCCAGTCCTAAATGTAGTTGAATCCCATGCAATACTTCGTCCTATGAGCAATAGTTCTTTTCTGGTAAGAAGAGTCACTATTGCGCTCCCATTGCAATACACAGTGCAAATAGCCTTGGCGTCTGTTCCCAGGAAGTAATGTGCATTTGACTGAACAGGAGCTACTGTTCTTGTCAGGTTCCTAAGCAGAGTTGAACTAGATATGGCCGTGTGTGTAGGAAGCACATTTCTTTTGTTCTGAGCAAGCTCACTGTTCTGGCCCTATAGGAAACACAGTAGAGTAGAAGAGTGCTCTTTTCTCAAAAGCAGAGTGTGTTGCTTGTAAGGCGAGCTAGCCTTTGTTTTCCAGTCCTAAATGGAGTTGAATCACATGCAGTTGTTGGTCCCATGAGCAAGAGTTGTTTTCTGGTAAGGAAAGTCACTATTGTGCTCCCATTGTCATGCACAGTGCAAAGAGCACTCGTGTCTGATCCCAGCAAGTACAGTGTATTGTACTGAAGAGGAGGTATTGTTCTTGTCAGTTTCCTAAGCAGAGTTGAACTAGATATGGCCCATGTGTGTAGGAAGCACAGTTCTTTTGTACTGAGCAAGCTCACTGTTCGGACCCCATAGGAAACACATTAGAGTAGAAGAGTGCTCTTTCCTAAAAAGCAGAGTTTGTTTCTTGTAAGGCGAGCGAGCGTTTGTTTCCCAATCCTAAATGGAGTTGAATCACATGCAGTTTCTGGTCCTACGAGCAATAGTTGTTTTCTGGTAAGAAGAGTCACTATTGTGTTCCCATTGTCATACAAAAAGCAAATAACACTGGCGTCTGTTCCCAGCATGTACAGTGTATTCGACTGAAGAGTATCTATACTGTTCTTGTCAGTTTCCTAAGCAGAATTGAACTAGATATGGCCGTGTGTGCAGGAAGCACAGTTCTTTTGTTCTGAGCAAGCTCACTGTTCTGGCCCTCTAGGAAACACAGTAGAGTAGAAGAGTGCTCTTTTCTCAAAAGCAGAGTGTGTTGCTTGTAAGGCGAGCTAGCCTTTGTTTTCCAGTCCTAAATGGAGTTGAATCACATGCAGTTGTTGGTCCCACGAGCAAGAGTTGTTTTCTGGTAAGGAAAGTCACTATTGTGCTCCCATTGCCATGCACAGTGCAAAGAGCACTCGCGTCTGATCCCAGCAAGTACAGTGTATTGTACTGAAGAGGAGGTTTGTTCTTGTCAGTTTCCTAAGCAGAGTTGAACTAGATATGGACCGTGTGTGTAGGAAGCACAGTTCTTTTGTTCTGAGCAAGCTCACTGTTCGGACCCTATAGAAAAACACAGTAGAGTAGAAGAGTGCTCTTTTTTCAAAAGCAGAGTGTGTTTCTTGTAAGGCGAGCTAGCGTTTGTTTCTCAGTCTTAATGTAGTTGAATCCCATGCAGTTTTTATTCCTATGAGCAAGAGTTGTTTTCTGGTAAGAAGAGTCACTATTGCCCTCCCATTGCCATACACACTGCAAATAGCACTCGCGTCTGTTCCCAGCAAGTAATGTGTATTGGACTGAAGAGGAGCTACTGTTCTTGTCAGATTCCTAAGCAGGGTTGAACTAGATATGTCCCGTGTGTGCAGGAAGCACAGTTCTTTTGTTCTGAGCAAGCTCACTTTTCAGACCCCATAGGAAACACATTAGAGTAGAAGAGTGCTGTTTTCTAAAAAGCAGAGTGTGTTTCTTGTAAGGAGAGCTTGCGTTTGTTTCCCAGTCCTAAATGGAGTTGAATCACATGCAGTTTCTGGTCCTACGAGCAAGAGCTGTTTTCTGGTAAGAAGAGTAACTATTGTGCTCCCATTGTCATACACAGTGCAAATAGCACTGGCGTCTGTTCCCAGCATGTACAGTGTATTGGACTGAAGGGGATCTATTGTTCTTGTCAGTTTCCTAAGCATAATTGAACTAGATATGGCCCTGTATGTAGGAAGCAAAGTTTTTTTGTTCTGAGCAAGCTCACTGTTTTGGCCCTATAGGAAACAGAGCAGAGTAGAAGAGTGTTCTTTTCTCAAAAGTAGAGTGTGTTTCTTGTAAGGCGAGTTAGGTTTGTTTTCCAGTCCTAAATGGAGTTGAATCACATGCAGTAGTTTGTCCCACGAGGAAGAGTTGTTTTCTGGTAAGGAAAGTCACTATTGTGCTCCCACTGCCATACACAGTGCAAATAGCACTCGCATCTGTTCCCAGCAAGTACAGTGTATTGGACTGAAGAGGAGCTACTGTTCTTGTCAGTTTCCTAAGCAGAGTTAAACTATATATGGCCCGTGTATGTAGGAAGCACAGTTCTTATGTTCTGAGCAAGCTCACTGTTCGGACCCCAGAGGAAACACAGTAGAGTAGAAGAGTGCTCTTTTCTCAAAAGCAGAGTGTGTTTCCTGTAAGGCGAGCTAGCGTTTGTTTCCCAGTCCTGAATGGGAGTTGAATCACATGCATATTCTGGTCCTACGAGCAAGAGTTGTTTTCTGGTAAGAAGAGTCACTATTGTGCTCCCACTGTCATACACAGGGCAAATAGCACTGGCGTCTGTTCCCAGCATGTACAGTGTATTGGACTGAAGAGGATCTACTGTTCTTGTCAGTTTCCTAAGCAGAATTGAACTAGCTATGGCCGTGTGTGTGGGAAGCACAGTTCTTTTGTTTTGAGCAAGCTCACTGTTCTGGCCATATAGGAAAAACATTAGAGTAGAATAGTGCTCTTTTCTCAAAAGCAGAGTGTGTTTCTTGTAAGGCGAGCTAGCGTTTGTTTCCCAGTCCTAAATGGAGTTGAATCCCATGCAGTTTCTGGTCCTACGAGCAAGAGTTGTTTTCTGGTATCAAGAGTCACTATTGTGCTCCCATTGTCATACACAGGGCAAATAGCACTGGGGTCTGTTCCCAGCATGTACAGTGTATTGGACAGAAGAGGATCTACTGTTCTTGTCAGTTTCCTAAGCAGAATTGAACTAGCTATGGCCGTGTGTGTAGGAAGCACAGTTCTTTTCTTATGAGCAAGCTCACTGTTCGGACCCCATAGGAAATACAGTAGAGTGGAAGAGTGCCCTTTTCTCAAAAGCAGAGTGTGTTTCTTGTAAGGCGAGATAGCGTTTGTTTCCCTGTCCTAAATGGATTTGAATCACATGCAGTTTCTGGTCCAACGAGCAAGAGTTGTTTTCTGGTAAGAAGAGACACTATTGTGCTCCCATTGCCACACACAGTGCAAATAGGACTCGCGTCTGTTCCCATCAAGTACAGTGTATTGGACTGAAGAGGAGCTACTGTTCTTGTCAGTTTCCTAAGCAGAGTTAAACTAGATATGGCCCGTGTATGTAGGAAGCACAGTTCTTTTGTTCTGAGCAAGCTCACTGTTCGGACCCCAGAGGAAACACAGTAGAGTAGAAGAGTGCTCTTTTCTCAAAACAGAGTGTGTTTCCTGTAAGGCGAGCTAGCGTTTGTTTCCCAGTCCTAAATGGGAGTTGAATCACATGCATATTCTGGTCCTACAATTAAGAGTTGTTTTCAGGTAAGAAGAGTCACTATTGCGCTCCTACTGTCATACACAGTGCAAATAGCACTGGCGTCTGTTCCCAGCATGTACAGTGTATTGGACTGAAGAGGAGCTACTGTTCTTGTCAGTTTCCTAAGCAGAGATGAACTAGATATGGCCGTGTGTGTAGGAAGCACAGTTCTTTTGTTCTGAGCAAGCTCACTGTTCGGAAACCATAGGAAACACAGTAGAGTAAAAGAGTGCTCTTTTCTCAAAAGCAGAGTTTGTTTCTTTTAAGGCGAGCTAGCGTTTGCTTCCCAGTCCTAAATGGAGTTGAATCACATGCAGTTTTTGGTAACACGAGCAAGAGTTGTTTTCTGGTAAGAAGAGTCACTATTGCGCTCCCATTGTCATACACAGGGCAAATAGCACTGGCGTCTGTTCCCAGCATGTACAGTGTATTGGACTGAAGAGGATATACTGTTCTTGTCAGTCTCCTAAGCAGAGTTGAACTAGATATGCCCGTGTGTGTAAGAAGCACAGTTCTTTTGTTCTGTGCAAGCTCACTCTTCGGATCCAATAGGAAACACATTAGAGTAGAAGAGTGCTCTTTCTTAAAAAGCAGAGTGTGTTTCTTGTAAGGCGAGCTAGCGTTTGTTTCCCAGTCCTAAATGGAGTTGAATCACATGCAGTTTCTGGTCCTACGAGCAATAGTTCTTTTCTGGTAAGAAGAGTCACTATTGTGCTCCCATTGTCATACAAAAAGCAAATAGCACTGTCGTCTGTTCCCAGCATGTACAGTGTATTGGACTGAAGAGGATCTACTCTTCTTGTCAGTTTCCTAAGCAGAATTGAACTAGATATGGCCGTGTGTATAGGAAGCACAGTTCTTTTGTTCTGAGCAAGCACACTGTTCTGGCCCTATTGGAAACACAGTAGAGTAGAAGAGTGCTCTTTTCTCAAAAGCAGAGTGTGTTGCTTGTAAGGCGAGCTAGCCTTTGTTTTCCAGTCCTAAATGGAGTTGAATCACATGCAGTTGTTGGTCCCACGAGCAAGAGTTGTTTTCTGGTAAGGGAAGTCACTGTTGTGCTCCCATTGCCATGCACAGTGCAAAGAGCACTCGCGTCTGATCCCAGCTAGTACAATGTATTGTACTGAAGAGGAGGTATTGTTCTTGTCAGTTTCCTAAGCAGAGTTGAACTAGATATGGACTGTGTGTCTAGGAAGCACAGTTCTTTTGTTCTGAGCAAGCTCACTGTTCGGACCCTAATGAAAACACATTAGAGTAGAAGAGTGCTCTTTTCTCAAAAGCAGAGTGTGTTTCTTGTAAGGAGAGCTTGCGTTTGTTTCCCAGTCCTAAATGGAGTTGAATCCCATGCAGTTTCTGGTCCTACGAGCAAGAGTTGTTTTCTGGTAAGAAGAGTCACTATTGCGCTTCCATTGTCATACACAGGGCAAATAGCACTGGCGTCTGTTCCCAACATGTACAGTGTATTGGACTGAAGAGGATCTACTGTTCTTGTCAGTTTCCTAAGCAGAATTGAACTAGATACGGCCGTGTGTGTATGAAGCACAATTCTTTTGTTCTGAGCAAGCTCACTCTTTTGGCCCTATAGGAACCACAGTAGAGTAGAAGAGTGCTCTTTTCTCAAAAGCAGAGTGTGTTTCATGTATGGAGAGCTTACGTTTGTTTCCAAGTCCTAAATGGAGTTGAATCACATGCTGTTTTTGGTCCCACGAGCAAGAGTTGTTTTCTGGTAAGGAAAGTCACTATTTGCTCCCTTTCTCATACACAGTGCAAATAGCACACGTGTATTTTCCCAGCAAGTACAGTGTATTGGACTGAAGAGGAGCTACTGTTCTTGTCAGATTTCTAAGCAGAGTTGAACTAGATATTGTCCGTGTGTGTAGCAAGCACAGTTCTTTTGTTCTGAGCAAGCTCAATATTCTGGCCCTATAGGAAACACATTAGAGTAGAATACTGCTCTTTTCTCAAAAGCAGAGTGTGTTTCTTGTAAGGCAAGCTAGCGTTTGTTTCCCAGTCCTAAATGGAGTTGAATCACATGCAGTTTCTGTTCCTACGAGCAAGAGTTGTTTAATGGTAAGAAGAGTCACTATCGCTCTCCCATTGTCATACACGTGGCAAATAGCACTGGTGTCTGTTCCCAGCATGTACACTGTATTGGACTGAAGAGGATCTACTGTTCTTGTCAGTTTCCTAAGCAGAGTTGAACTAGATATTGCTGTGTGTGTAGGAAGCACAGTTTTTTTGTTCTGAGCAAGCTCACTGTTCTGGCCATATAGGAAACACATTAGAGTAGAATAGTGCTCTTTTCTCAAAAGCAGAGTGTGTTTCTTGTAAGGAGAGCTAGCGTTTGTTTCCCAGTCCTAAATGGAGTTGAATCCCATGCAGTTTCTGGTCCTACGAGCAAGAGTTGTTTTCTGGTATCAAGAGTCACTATTGTTCTCCCATTGTCATACACACTGCAAATAGCACTCGCGTCTGTTCCCAGCAAGTACAGTGTATTGGACTGAAGAGGAGGTATTGTTCTTGTCAGTTTCCTAAGCAGAGTTGAACTAGATATGGACTGTGTGTGTAGGAAGCACAGTTCTTTTGTTCTGAGCAAGCTCACTGTTCGGACCCCAATGAAAACACAGTAGAGTAGAAGAGTGCTCTTTTCTCAAAAGCAGAGTGTGTTTCTTGTAAGGCGAGCTAGCGTTTGTTTCCCAGTCCTAAATGTAGTTGAATCCCATGCAGTTTTTCGTCCTATGAGCAAGAGTTGTTTTCTGGTAAGAAGAGTCACTATTGCGCTCCCATTGTCATACACACTGCAAATAGCACTCGCGTCTGTTCCCAGCAAGTAATGTGTATTGGACTGAAGAGGAGCTACTGTTCTTGTCAGATTCCTAAGCAGAGTTGAACTAGATATGGCCCGTGTGTGCAGGAAGCACAGTTCTTTTGTTCTGAGCAAGCTCACTTTTCGGACCCCATAGGAAACACATTAGAGTAGAAGAGTGCTCTTTTCTAAAAAGCAGAGTGTGTTTCTTGTAAGGAGAGCTTGCGTTTGTTTCCCAGTCCTAAATGGAGTTGAATCCCATGCAGTTTCTGGTCCTACGAGCAAGAGTTGTTTTCTGGTAAGAAGAGTCACTATTGCGCTCCCATTGTCATACACAGGGCAAATAGCACTGGCGTCTGTTCCCAGCATGTACAGTGTATTGGACTGAAGAGGATCTACTGTTCTTGTCAGTTTCCTAAGCAGAATTGAACTAGATACGGCCGTGTGTGTATGAAGCACAATTCTTTTGTTCTGAGCAAGCTCACTCTTTTGGCCCTATAGGAACCACAGTAGAGTAGAAGAGTGCTCTTTTCTCAAAAGCAGAGTGTGTTTCATGTATGGAGAGCTTACGTTTGTTTCCAAGTCCTAAATGGAGTTGAATCACATGCTGTTTTTGGTCCCACGAGCAAGAGTTGTTTTCTGGTAAGGAAAGTCACTATTTGCTCCCTTTCTCTTACACAGTGCAAATAGCACACGTGTATTTTCCCAGCAAGTACAGTGTATTGGACTGAAGAGGAGCTACTGTTCTTGTCAGATTCCTAAGCAGAGTTGAACTAGATATTGTCCGTGTGTGTAGCAAGCACAGTTCTTTTGTTCTGAGCAAGCTCAATGTTCTGGCCCTATAGGAAACACATTAGAGTAGAATACTGCTCTTTTCTCAAAAGCAGAGTGTGTTTCTTGTAAGGCAATCTAGCGTTTGTTTCCCAGTCCTAAATGGAGTTGAATCACATGCAGTTTCTGTTCCTACGAGCAAGAGTTGTTTAATGGTAAGAAGAGTCACTATCGCTCTCCCATTGTCATACACGGGGCAAAAAGCACTGGTGTCTGTTCCCAGCATGTACACTGTATTGGACTGAAGAGGATCTACTGTTCTTGTCAGTTTCCTAAGCAGAGTTGAACTAGATATCGCTGTGTGTGTAGGAAGCACAGTTTTTTTTGTTCTGAGCAAGCTCACTGTTCTGGCCATATAGGAAACACATTAGAGTAGAATAGTGCTCTTTTCTCAAAAGCAGAGTGTGTTTCTTGTAAGGAGAGCTAGCGTTTGTTTCCCAGTCCTAAATGGAGTTGAATCCCATGCAGTTTCTGGTCCTACGAGCAAGAGTTGTTTTCTGGTATCAAGAGTCACTATTGTGCTCCCATTGTCATACACAGGGCAAATAGCACTGGGGTCTGTTCCCAGCATGTACAGTGTATTGGACGGAAGAGGAGCTACTGTTCTTGTCAGTTTCCTAAGCATAGTTGAACTAGATATGGCCCGTGTGTGTAAGAAGCACAGTTCTTTTGTTCTGAGCAAGCACGCTGTTCAGACCCCATAGGAAACACCTTAGAGTAGAAGAGTGCCCTTTTCTCAAAACCATAGTGTGTTTCTTGTAAGGCGAGTAACGTTTGTTTCCCTGTCCTAAAGGGATTTGAATCACATGCAGTTTCTGGTCCAACGAGCAAGAGTTGTTTTCTGGTAAGAAGAGTCACTGTTGCGCTCCCATTGTCATACACAGGGCAAATAGCACTGGCGTCTGTCCCAGCATGTACAGTGTATTGGACTGAAGAGGATATACTGTTCTTGTCAGTCTCCTAAGCAGAGTTGAACTAGATATGACCGTGTGTGTAAGAAGCACAGTTCTTTTGTTCTGAGCAAGCTCACTCTATGGACCCAATAGGAAACACATTAGAGTAGAAGAGTGCTCTTTCCTAAAAAGCAGAGTTTTTTTTTTGTAAGGCGAGCTAGCATTTGTTTCCCAGTCCTAAATGGAGTTGAATCACATGCAGTTTCTGGTCCTAGGAGCAATAGTTGTTTTCTGGTAAGAAGATTCACTATTGTGCTCCCATTGTCATACAAAAAGCAAATAGCACTGTCGTCTGTTCCCAGCATGTACAGTGTATTGGACTGAAGAGGATCTACTGTTCTTGTCAGTTTCCTAAGCAGAATTGAACTAGATATGGCCGTGTGTGTAGGAAGCACAGTTCTTTTGTTCTGAGCAAGCTCACTGTTCTGGCCCTATTGGAAACACAGTAGAGTAGAAGAGTGCTCTTTTCTCAAAAGCAGAGTGTGTTGCTTGTAAGGCGAGCTAGCCTTTGTTTTCCAGTCCTAAATGGAGTTGAATCACATGCAGTTGTTGGTCCCACGAGCAAGAGTTGTTTTCTGGAAAGGAAAGTCACTATTGTGCTCCCACTGTCATACACAGGGCAAATAGCACTGGCGTCTGTTCCCAGCATGTACAGTGTATTGGACTGAAGAGGAGCTACTGTTCTTGTCAGTTTCCTAAGCAAGTTGAACTAGATATGGCCGTGTGTGTAGGAAGCACAGTTCTTTTGTTTTGAGCAAGCTCACTGTTCGGAACCCATAGGAAACACAGTAGAGTAAAAGAGTGCTCTTTTCTCAAAAGCAGAGTTTGTTTCTTTTAAGGTGAGCTAGCGTTTGTTTCCCACTCCTAAATGGAGTTGAATCACATGCAGTTTTTGGTCCAACGAGCAAGAGTTGTTTTCTGGTAAGGAAAGTCACTATTCGCTCCCTTTCTCATACACAGTGCAAATAGCACACGTGTATTTTCCCAGCATGTACAGTGTATTGGACTGAAGAGGAGCTACTGTTCTTGTCAGATTCCTAAGCAGAGTTGAACTAGATATTGCCCGTGTGTGTAGGAAGCACAGTTCTTTTGTTCTGAGCAAGCTCAATGTTCTGGCCCTATAGGAAAAACATTAGAGTAGAATACTGCTCTTTTCTCAAAAGCAGAGTGTGTTTCTTGTAAGGCAAGCTAGCGTTTGTTTCCCAGTCCTAAATGGAGTTGAATCACATGCAGTTTCTGGTCCTACGAGCAAGAGTTGTTTTCTGGTATCAAGAGTCACTATTGTGCTCCCATTGTCATACACAGGGCAAATAGCACTGGCGTCGATTCCCAGCAAGTACAGTGTATTGGACGGAAGAGGATCTACTGTTCTTGTCAGTTTCCTAAGCAGAATTGAACTAGCTATGGCCGTGTGTGTAGGAAGCACATTTCTTTTCTTATGAGCAAGCTCACTGTTCGGACCCCATAGGAAATACAGTAGAGTGGAAGAGTGCCCTTTTCTCAAAAGCAGAGTGTGTTTCTTGTAAGGCGAGATAGCGTTTGTTTCTCAGTCCTAAATGGAGTTGAATCACATGCAGTTTCTGGTCCTACGAGCAAGAGTTGTTTTCTGGTAAGAAGAGTCACTAGTGTGCTCCCATTGTCATACACAGGGCGTATAGCACTGGCATCCGTTCCCAGCATGTACAGTGTATTGGACTTAAGAGGAGCTACTGTTCTTGACAGTTTCCTAAGCAGAGTGGAACTAGATATATCCCGTGTATGTAGGAAGCACAGTTCTTTTGTTCTGAGCATGCTCACTGTTCGGACTCAATAGGAAACACCGTAGAGAAGAAGAGTGCCCTTTTCTCAAAAGCATAGTGTGTTTCCTGTAAGGCGAGCTAGCATTTGTTTCACAGTCCTAAATGGGAGTTGAATCACATGCATATTCTGGTCCTACAATTAAGAGTTTTTTTCTGGTAAGAAGAGTCACTATTGCGCTCCCACTGTCATACACAGGGCAAATAGCACTGGCGTCTGTTCCCAGCATGTACAGTGTATTGGACTGAAGAGGAGCTACTGTTCTTGTCAGTTTCCTAAGCAAGTTGAACTAGATATGGCCGTGTGTGTAGGAAGCACAGTTCTTTTGTTCTGAGCAAGCTCACTGTTCAGAACCCATAGGAAACACAGTAGAGTAAAAGAGTGCTCTTTTCTCAAAAGCAGAGTTTGTTTCTTTTAAGGTGAGCTAGCGTTTGTTTCCCACTCCTAAATGGAGTTGAATCACATGCAGTTTTTGGTCCAACGAGCAAGAGTTGTTTTCTGGTAAGGAAAGTCACTATTCGCTCCCTTTCTCATACACAGTGCAAATAGCACACGTGTATTTTCCCAGCATGTACAGTGTATTGGACTGAAGAGGAGCTACTGTTCTTGTCAGATTCCTAAGCAGAGTTGAACTAGATATTGCCCGTGTGTGTAGGAAGCACAGTTCTTTTGTTCTGAGCAAGCTCAATGTTCTGGCCCTATAGGAAACACATTAGAGTAGAATACTGCTCTTTTCTCAAAAGCAGAGTGTGTTTCTTGTAAGGCAAGCTAGCGTTTGTTTCCCAGTCCTAAATGGAGTTGAATCACATGCAGTTTCTGGTCCTACGAGCAAGAGTTGTTTTCTGGTATCAAGAGTCACTATTGTGCTCCCATTGTCATACACAGGGCAAATAGCACTGGCGTCGGTTCCCAGCATGTACAGTTTATTGGACGGAAGAGGATCTACTGTTCTTGTGAGTTTCCTAAGCAGAGTTGAACTAGATATGGCCCGTGTGTTTAGGAAGCACAGTTCTTTTGTTCTGAGCAAGCTCGCTGTTCGGACTCAATAGGAAACACCCTAGAGTAGAAGAGTGCCCTTTTCTCAAAAGCATAGTGTGTTTCTTGTAAGGCAAGCTAGCGTTTGTTTCCCAGTCCTAAATGTAGTTGAATCCCATGCAGTTTTTCGTCCTATGTGCAAGAGTTGTTTTCTGGTAAGTAGAGTCACTATTGCGCTCCCATTGCCATACACACTGCAAATAGCACTCACGTCTGTTCCCAGCAAGTAATGTGTATTGGACTGAAGAGGATCTACTGTTCTTGTCAGTTTCCTAAGCAGAATTGAACTAGATATGGCCGTGTGTGTATGAAGCACAATTCTTTTGTTCTGAGCAAGCTCACTCTTTTGGCCCTATAGGAAACACAGTAGAGTAGAAGAGTGCTCTTTTCTCAAAAGCCGAGTGTGTTTCTTGTAAGGAGAGCTTGCGTTTGTTTCCCAGTCCTAAATGGAGCTGAATCACATGCTGTTTTTGGTCCCACGAGCAAGAGTTGTTTTCTGGTAAGGAAAGTCACTATTCGCTCCCTTTCTCATACACAGTGCAAATAGCACACGTGTATTTTCCCAGCAAGTACAGTGTATTGGACTGAAGAGGAGCTACTGTTCTTGTCAGATTCCTAAGCAGAGTTGAACTAGATATTGCCTGTGTGTGTAGGAACCACAGTTCTTTTGTTCTGAGCAAGCTCAATGTTCTGGCCCTATAGGAAACACATTAGAGTAGAATACTGCTCTTTTCTCAAAAGCAGAGTGTGTTTCTTGTAAGGCAAGCTAGCGTTTGTTTCCCAGTCCTAAATGGAGTTGAATCACATGCAGTTTCTGGTCCTACGAGCAAGAGTTGATTAATGGTAAGAAGAGTAACTATTGCGCTCCCATTGTCATACACGGGGCAAATAGCACTGGTGTCTGTTCCCAGCATGTACAGTGTATTGGACGGAAGAGGATCTACTGTTCTAGTCAGATTCCTAAGCAGAGTTGAACTAGATATGGCCCGTGTGTGTAGGAAGCACAGTTCTTTTGTTCTGAGCAAGCTCACTTTTCGGACCCCATAGGAAACACATTAGAGTAGAAGAGTGCTCTTTTCTAAAAAGTAGAGTGTGTTTCTTGTAAGGCGAGCTAGCGTTTGTTTTCCAGTCCTAAATGGAGTTGAATCACATGCAATTGTTTGTCCCACGGGTAAGAGTTGTTTTCTGGTAAGGAAAGTCACTATTGTGCTCCCATTGCCACACAGTGCAAATAGCACTCCCGTCTGTTCCCAGCAAGTACAGTGTATTGGACTGAAGATGAGCTACTCTTCTTGTCAGTTTCCTAAGCAGAGTTAAACTATATATGGCCCGTGTGTGTAGGAAGCACAGTTCTTTTGTTCTGAGCAAGCTCACTGTTCGGACCCCATAGGAAACACAGTAGAGTAGAAGAGTGCTCTTTTCTCAAAAGCAGAGTGTGTTTCTTGTAAGGCGAGCTAGGGTTTGTTTCCCAGTCCTAAATGGGAGTAGAATCACATGCATTTTCTGGTCCTACGAGCAAGAGTTGTTTTCTGGTAAGAAGAGTCACTATTGTGCTTCCACTGTCATACACAGGGAAAATAGCAGTGGCGTCTGTTTCCAGCATGTACAGTGTATTGGACTGAAGAGGAGCTACTGTTCTTGTCAGTTTCCTAAGCAGAGTTGAACTAGATAAGGCCCGTGTGTGTAGGAAGCACAGTTCTTTTGTTCTGAGCAAGCTCACTGTTCGGACACCATAGGAAACACAGTAGAGTAGAAGAGTGCTCTTTTCTCAAAAGCAGAGTGTGTTTCTTGTAATGCGAGCTAGCGTTTGTTTCCCAGTCCTAAATGGGAGTTGAATCACATGCAGTTTCTGGTCTTACGAGCAAGAATTGTTTACTGGTAAGAAGAGTCACTATTGTGCTCCCACTGTCATACACAGGGCAAATAGCACTGGCGTCTGTTCCCAGCATGTACAGTGTATTGGACTGAAGAGGAGCTACTGTTTTTGTCAGTTTCCTAAGCAGAATTGAACTAGATATGGCCGTGTGTGTAGGAAGCACAGTTCTTTTGTTCTGAGCAACCTCACTGTTCGGACCCCATAGGAAACACATTAGAGTAGAAGAGTGCTCTTTTCTAAAAAGCAGAGTATGTTTCTTGTAAGGAGAGATTGCGTTTGTTTCCCAGTCCTAAATGGAGTTGAATCACATGCAGTTTCTGGTCCTACGAGCAAGAGCTGTTTTCTGGTAAGAAGAGTCACTATTGTGCTCCCATTGTCATACACAGTGCAAATAGCACTGGCGTCTGGTCCCAGCATGTACAGTGTATTGGACTGAAGGGGATCTACTGTTCTTGTCAGTTTCCTAAGCAGAATTGAACAAGATATGGGCGTGTGTGTAGGAAGCACATTATTTTGTTCTGAGCAAGCTCACTGTTTTGGCCCTATAGGAAACACAGCAGAGTAGAAGAGTGTTCTTTTCTCAAAAGTAGAGTGTGTTTCTTGTAAGGCGAGCTAGCGTTTGTTTTCCAGTCCTAAATGGAGTTGAATCACATGCAATTGTTTGTCCCACGAGTAAGAGTTGTTTTCTGGTAAGGAAAGTCACTATTGTGCTCCCATTGCCACATAGTGCAAATAGCACTCCCGTCTGCTCCCAGCAAGTACAGTGTATTGGACTGAAGATGAGCTACTCCTCTTGTCAGTTTCCTAAGCAGAGTTAAACTATATATGGCCCGTGTGTGTAGGAAGCACAGTTCTTTTGTTCTGAGCAAGCTCACTGTTCGGACCCCATAGGAAACACAGTAGAGTAGAAGAGTGCTCTTTTCTCAAAAGCAGAGTGTGTTTCTTGTAAGGCAAGCTAGCGTTTGTTTCCCAGTCCTAAATGGGAGTAGAATCACATGCATTTTCTGGTCCTACGAGCAAGAGTTGTTTTCTGGTAAGAAGAGTCACTATTGTGCTTCCACTGTCATACACAGGGAAAATAGCAGTGGCGTCTGTTCCCAGCATGTACAGTGTATTGGACTGAAGAGGAGCTACTGTTCTTGTCAGTTTCCTAAGCAGAGTTGAACTAGATAAGGCCCGTGTGTGTATGAAGCACAGTTCTTTTATTCTGAGCAAGCTCACTGTTCGGACACCATAGGAAACACAGTAGAGTAGAAGAGTCCTCTTTTCTCAAAAGCAGAGTGTGTTTCTTGTAATGCGAGCTAGCGTCTGTTTCCCAGTCCTAAATGGGAGTTGAATCACATGCAGTTTCTGGTCTTACAAGCAAGAATTGTTTACTGGTAAGAAGAGTCACTATTGTGCTCCCACTGTCATACACAGGGCAAATAGCACTGGCGTCTGTTCCCAGCATGTACAGTGTATTGGACTGAAGAGGAGCTACTGTTTTTGTCAGTTTCCTAAGCAGAATTGAACTAGATATGGCCGTGTGTGTAGGAAGCACAGTTCTTTTCTTCTGAGCAACCTCACTGTTCGGACCCCATAGGAAACACAGTAGAGTAGAAGAGTGTTCTTTTCTCAAAAGCAGAGTGTGTTTCTTGTAAGGCGAGCTAGCGTTTGTTTCCCAGTCCTAAATCGCGTTGAATATCATGCAGTTTCTTGTTCTATGACCAAGAATTGTTTTCTTTTAAGGAAAGTCACTATTGTGCTCCCATTGCCATACACAGGGCAAATAGCACTCGTGTCTGTACCCAGCTAGTACAGTGTATTGGACTGAAGAGGAGCTAATGTTCTTGTCAGTTGCCTAAGCAGAGTTGAACTAGATATGGCCCGAGTGTAGGAAGCACAGTTCTTTTCTTCTGAGCAAGCTCACTGTTCGGACCCCATAGGAAACACAGTAGAGTAGAAGAGTGACCTTTTCTCAAAAGCCGAGTGTGTTTCCTGTAAGGCGAGCTAGAGTTTGTTTCCCAGTCCTAAATGGAGTTGAATCACATGCAGTTTCTGGTTCTATGAGCAAGAGTTGTTTTCTGGTAAGAAGAGTCACTATTGCGCTCCCATTGTCATACACAGGGCAAATAGCCCTCGCGTCTGTTCCCAGCAAGTACAGTGTATTGGACTGAAGAGGATCTACTGTTCTTGTCAGTTTCCTAAGCAGAGTTGAACTAGATATGGCCTGTGTGTGTAGGAGGCACAGTTCTTTTGTTCTCAGCAATCTCACTGTTCGGATCCCATAGGAAACACAGTAGAATAGAAGAGTGTTCTTCTCTCAAAAGCAGAGTGTGTTTCTTGTAAGGCAAGCTAGTGTTTGTTTCCCAGTCAGAAATCGAGTTGAATACCATGCAGTTTCTGGTCCTACGAGCAAGAGTGTTTTCTGGTAAGAAGAGTAACTATTGCATTCCCATTGCCATACACAGTGCAAATAGCACTCGCGTCTGTTCTCAGCAAGTACAGTGTATTGGACTGAAGAGGATCTACTATACTTGTCAGTTTCCTAACAAGAATTGAACTAGATATGGCCGTGTGTGTAGGAAGCACAGTTCTTTTGTTCTGAGCAAGCTCACTGTTTTGGCTCTATAGGAAACACAGTAGAGTAGAAGAGTGCTCTTTTCTAAAAAGCAGAGTGTGTTTCTTGTAAGGCGAGCTAGCGTTTGTTTCCCAGTCCTAAATGGAGTTGAATCCCATGCAGTTTTTCGTCCTATGAGCAAGAGTTGTTTTCTGGTAAGAAGAGTCACTATTGTGCTCCCATTGCCATACACACTGCAAATAGCACTCGCGTCTGTTCCCAGCAAGTAATGTGTATTGGACTGAAGAGGAGCTACTGTTCTTGTCAGATTCCTAAGCAGAGTTGAACTAGATATGGCCCGTGTGTGCAGGAAGAACAGTTCTTTGTTCTGAGCAAGCTCACTTTTCGGACCCCATAGGAAACACATTAGAGTAGAAGAGTGCTCTTTTCTCAAAAGCAGAGTGTGTTTCTTGTAAGGAGAGCTTGCGTTTGTTTCCCAGTCCTAAATGGAGTTGAATCACATGCAGTTTCTGGTCCTACGAGCAAGAGTTGATTAATGGTAAGAAGAGTAACTATTGCGCTCCCATTGTCATACACGGGGCAAATAGCACTGGTGTCTGTTCCCAGCATGTACAGTGTATTGGACGGAAGAGGATCTACTGTTCTAGTCAGATTCCTAAGCAGAGTTGAACTAGATATGGCCCGTGTGTGTAGGAAGCACAGTTCTTTTGTTCTGAGCAAGCTCACTTTTCGGACCCCATAGGAAACACATTAGAGTAGAAGAGTGCTCTTTTCTAAAAAGTAGAGTGTGTTTCTTGTAAGGCGAGCTAGCGTTTGTTTTCCAGTCCTAAATGGAGTTGAATCACATGCAATTGTTTGTCCCACGGGTAAGAGTTGTTTTCTGGTAAGGAAAGTCACTATTGTGCTCCCATTGCCACACAGTGCAAATAGCACTCCCGTCTGTTCCCAGCAAGTACAGTGTATTGGACTGAAGATGAGCTACTCTTCTTGTCAGTTTCCTAAGCAGAGTTAAACTATATATGGCCCGTGTGTGTAGGAAGCACAGTTCTTTTGTTCTGAGCAAGCTCACTGTTCAGACCCCATAGGAAACACAGTAGAGTAGAAGAGTGCTCTTTTCTCAAAAGCAGAGTGTGTTTCTTGTAAGGCGAGCTAGGGTTTGTTTCCCAGTCCTAAATGGGAGTAGAATCACATGCATTTTCTGGTCCTACGAGCAAGAGTTGTTTTCTGGTAAGAAGAGTCACTATTGTGCTTCCACTGTCATACACAGGGAAAATAGCAGTGGCGTCTGTTCCCAGCATGTACAGTGTATTGGACTGAAGAGGAGCTACTGTTCTTGTCAGTTTCCTAAGCAGAGTTGAACTAGATAAGGCCCGTGTGTGTAGGAAGCACAGTTCTTTTGTTCTGAGCAAGCTCACTGTTCGGACACCATAGGAAACACAGTAGAGTAGAAGAGTGCTCTTTTCTCAAAAGCAGAGTGTGTTTCTTGTAATGCGAGCTAGCGTTTGTTTCCCAGTCCTAAATGGGAGTTGAATCACATGCAGTTTCTGGTCTTACGAGCAAGAATTGTTTACTGGTAAGAAGAGTCACTATTGTGCTCCCACTGTCATACACAGGGCAAATAGCACTGGCGTCTGTTCCCAGCATGTACAGTGTATTGGACTGAAGAGGAGCTACTGTTTTTGTCAGTTTCCTAAGCAGAATTGAACTAGATATGGCCGTGTGTGTAGGAAGCACAGTTCTTTTGTTCTGAGCAACCTCACTGTTCGGACCCCATAGGAAACACATTAGAGTAGAAGAGTGCTCTTTTCTAAAAAGCAGAGTATGTTTCTTGTAAGGAGAGATTGCGTTTGTTTCCCAGTCCTAAATGGAGTTGAATCACATGCAGTTTCTGGTCCTACGAGCAAGAGCTGTTTTCTGGTAAGAAGAGTCACTATTGTGCTCCCATTGTCATACACAGTGCAAATAGCACTGGCGTCTGGTCCCAGCATGTACAGTGTATTGGACTGAAGGGGATCTACTGTTCTTGTCAGTTTCATAAGCAGAATTGAACAAGATATGGGCGTGTGTGTAGGAAGCACATTATTTTGTTCTGAGCAAGCTCACTGTTTTGGCCCTATAGGAAACACAGCAGAGTAGAAGAGTGTTCTTTTCTCAAAAGTAGAGTGTGTTTCTTGTAAGGCGAGCTAGCGTTTGTTTTCCAGTCCTAAATGGAGTTGAATCACATGCAATTGTTTGTCCCACGAGTAAGAGTTGTTTTCTGGTAAGGAAAGTCACTATTGTGCTCCCATTGCCACATAGTGCAAATAGCACTCCCGTCTGTTCCCAGCAAGTACAGTGTATTGGACTGAAGATGAGCTACTCTTCTTGTCAGTTTCCTAAGCAGAGTTAAACTATATATGGCCCGTGTGTGTAGGAAGCACAGTTCTTTTGTTCTGAGCAAGCTCACTGTTCGGACCCCATAGGAAACACAGTAGTGTAGAAGAGTGCTCTTTTCTCAAAAGCAGAGTGTGTTTCTTGTAAGGCAAGCTAGCGTTTGTTTCCCAGTCCTAAATGGGAGTAGAATCACATGCATTTTCTGGTCCTACGAGCAAGAGTTGTTTTCTGGTAAGAAGAGTCACTATTGTGCTTCCACTGTCATACACAGGGAAAATAGCAGTGGCGTCTGTTCCCAGCATGTACAGTGTATTGGACTGAAGAGGAGCTACTGTTCTTGTCAGTTTCCTAAGCAGAGTTGAACTAGATAAGGCCCGTGTGTGTATGAAGCACAGTTCTTTTATTCTGAGCAAGCTCACTGTTCGGACACCATAGGAAACACAGTAGAGTAGAAGAGTCCTCTTTTCTCAAAAGCAGAGTGTGTTTCTTGTAATGCGAGCTAGCGTCTGTTTCCCAGTCCTAAATGGGAGTTGAATCACATGCAGTTTCTGGTCTTACAAGCAAGAATTGTTTACTGGTAAGAAGAGTCACTATTGTGCTCCCACTGTCATACACAGGGCAAATAGCACTGGCGTCTGTTCCCAGCATGTACAGTGTATTGGACTGAAGAGGAGCTACTGTTTTTGTCAGTTTCCTAAGCAGAATTGAACTAGATATGGCCGTGTGTGTAGGAAGCACAGTTCTTTTCTTCTGAGCAACCTCACTGTTCGGACCCCATAGGAAACACAGTAGAGTAGAAGAGTGTTCTTTTCTCAAAAGCAGAGTGTGTTTCTTGTAAGGCGAGCTAGCGTTTGTTTCCCAGTCCTAAATCGCGTTGAATATCATGCAGTTTCTTGTTCTATGACCAAGAATTGTTTTCTTTTAAGGAAAGTCACTATTGTGCTCCCATTGCCATACACAGGGCAAATAGCACTCGTGTCTGTACCCAGCTAGTACAGTGTATTGGACTGAAGAGGAGCTAATGTTCTTGTCAGTTGCCTAAGCAGAGTTGAACTAGATATGGCCCGAGTGTAGGAAGCACAGTTCTTTTCTTCTGAGCAAGCTCACTGTTCGGACCCCATAGGAAACACAGTAGAGTAGAAGAGTGACCTTTTCTCAAAAGCCGAGTGTGTTTCCTGTAAGGCGAGCTAGAGTTTGTTTCCCAGTCCTAAATGGAGTTGAATCACATGCAGTTTCTGGTTCTATGAGCAAGAGTTGTTTTCTGGTAAGAAGAGTCACTATTGCGCTCCCATTGTCATACACAGGGCAAATAGCCCTCGCGTCTGTTCCCAGCAAGTACAGTGTATTGGACTGAAGAGGATCTACTGTTCTTGTCAGTTTCCTAAGCAGAGTTGAACTAGATATGGCCTGTGTGTGTAGGAGGCACAGTTCTTTTGTTCTCAGCAATCTCACTGTTCGGATCCCATAGGAAACACAGTAGAATAGAAGAGTGTTCTTCTCTCAAAAGCAGAGTGTGTTTCTTGTAAGGCAAGCTAGTGTTTGTTTCCCAGTCAGAAATCGAGTTGAATACCATGCAGTTTCTGGTCCTACGAGCAAGAGTGTTTTCTGGTAAGAAGAGTAACTATTGCATTCCCATTGCCATACACAGTGCAAATAGCACTCGCGTCTGTTCTCAGCAAGTACAGTGTATTGGACTGAAGAGGATCTACTATACTTGTCAGTTTCCTAACAAGAATTGAACTAGATATGGCCGTGTGTGTAGGAAGCACAGTTCTTTTGTTCTGAGCAAGCTCACTGTTTTGGCTCTATAGGAAACACAGTAGAGTAGAAGAGTGCTCTTTTCTAAAAAGCAGAGTGTGTTTCTTGTAAGGCGAGCTAGCGTTTGTTTCCCAGTCCTAAATGGAGTTGAATCCCATGCAGTTTTTCGTCCTATGAGCAAGAGTTGTTTTCTGGTAAGAAGAGTCACTATTGTGCTCCCATTGCCATACACACTGCAAATAGCACTCGCGTCTGTTCCCAGCAAGTAATGTGTATTGGACTGAAGAGGAGCTACTGTTCTTGTCAGATTCCTAAGCAGAGTTGAACTAGATATGGCCCGTGTGTGCAGGAAGCACAGTTCTTTGTTCTGAGCAAGCTCACTTTTCGGACCCCATAGGAAACACATTAGAGTAGAAGAGTGCTCTTTTCTCAAAAGCAGAGTGTGTTTCTTGTAAGGAGAGCTTGCGTTTGTTTCCCAGTCCTAAATGGAGTTGAATCACATGCAGTTTCTGGTCCTACGAGCAAGAGTTGATTAATGGTAAGAAGAGTAACTATTGCGCTCCCATTGTCATACACGGGGCAAATAGCACGGGCCTCTGTTCCCAGCATGTACAGTGTATTGGACTGAAATGGATCTACTGTTCCTGTCAGGTTCCTAAGCAGAGTTGAACTAGATATGGACCATGTGTGTAGGAAGCACAGTTTTTTTGTACTCAGCAAGCTCATTGTTCTGGCCCTATAGGAAACACAGTAGAGTAGAAGAGTGCTCTTTCCTCAAAAGCAGAGTGTGTTTTTTTTAAGGCGAGCTAGCGTTTTTTTCACTGTCCTAAATGGAGTTGAATCACATGCAGTTTCCGTTCCTACGAGCAAGAGTTGTTTTCTGGTAAGGAAAGTCACTCTTGCGCTCCCATTGCCATACACAGTGCAAATAGCACGCGCGTCTGTTCCCAGCAAGTACAGTGTTTTGGACTGAAGAGGAGCTACTGTTCTTCTCAGTATCCTAAGCAGAATTGAACTAGATATGGCCCGTGTGTGTAGGAAGCACAGTTCTTTTGTTCTGAGCAAGCTCACTGTTCTGGCCCTATAGGAAACACAGTAGGGTAGAAGAGTGCTCTTTTCACAAAAGCAGAGTGTGTTTCTTGTAAGGCGAGCTAGCGTTTGTTTCCCAGTCCTAAATGGAGTTGAATCACATGGAGTTTCTGGTCCTACGATCAAGAGTTTTTTCTGGTAATAGGAGTCACTATTGTACTCCCATTGTCATACTCAGGGCAACTAGCACTGGTCTCTGTTCCCAGCATGTACAGTGTATTGGACTGACGAGGATCTACTGTTCTTGTCAGGTTCCTATGCAGAGTTGAACTAGATATGGCCCATGTGTGTAGGAAGCACAGTTCTTTTGTTCTGAGCTAGCTCACATTTGGAACTCCATAGGAAACACAGTCGATTAGAAGAGTGCATTTTTCTCAAAAGCAGAGTGTGTTTCTTGTAAGGCGAGCTAGCGTTTGTTTCCCAGTCCTAAATGGAGTTGAATCACATGCAGTTTCTGGTCCTACGAGCAAGAGTTGTTTTCTGGTAAGAAGAGTCACTATTGCGCTCCCATTGCCATACACAGTGCAAATAGCACTGGCGTCTGTACCCAGCATGTACAGCGTATTGGACTGAAGAGGATCTACTGTTCTTTTCAGTTTCCTAAGCAGAGTTGAACTAGATATGGCCCGTGTGTGTAGCAAGCACAGTTCTTTTGTTCTAAGCAAGCTCACTGTTCGGACCCCTTAGGAAACACAGTAGAGTAGAAGAGTGCTCTTTTCTCAAAAGCATAGTGTGTTTCTTGTAAGGCGAGCTAGCGTTTGTTTCCCAGTCCTAAATAGAGTTGAATCACATGCAGTTTCTGGTCATATGAGCAAGAGTTGTTTTCTGGTAAGAAGAGTCACTATTGCGCTCCCATTGTCACACACAGGGCAAATAGCACTGGCGTCTGTTCTCAGCATGTACAGTCTATTGGACTGAAGAGGAGCTACGGTTCTTGTCAGTTTCCTAAGCAGAATTGAACTAGATATGGGCCGTGTGTAGGAAGCACAGCTCTTTTGTTCTGAGCAAGCTCACTGTTTGGACCCCATAGGAAACACAGTAGAGTAGAAGAGTGCTCTTTCCTCAAAAGCAGAGTGTGTTTTTTGTAAGGCGAGCTAGCGTTTTTTTCGCAGTCCTAAATGGAGTTGAATCACATGCAGTTTCTGGTCCTACGAGCAAGAGTTGTTTTTTGGTAAGGAAAGTCACTGTTGTGCTCCCATTGCCGTACACAGTGCAAAAAGCACTCGCATCTGTTCCCAGCAAGTACAGTGTATTGGACTGAAGAGGAGCTACTGTTCTTGTCAGTTTCCTAAGCAGAATTGAACTAGATATGGCCCGTGTTTGTACAAAGCACAGTTCTTTTGTTCTGAGCAAGCTCACTGTTTGGACCCCATAGGAAACACAGTAGAGTAGAAGAGTGCTCTTTTCTCAAAAGCAGAGTGTGTTTCGTGTAAGGCGAGCTAGCATTTGTTTCCCAGTCCTAAATGGAGTTGAATCACATGCAGTTTCTGGTCCTACGAGCAAGAGTTGTTTTCTGGTAAGAAGAGTCTCTATTGCGCTCCCTTTGCCATACATAGTGCAAATAGCCCTCGCATCTGTTCCCAGCAAGTACAGTGTATTGGACTGAAGAGGAGCTACTGTTCTTGTCAGTTTAATAGCAGAGTTGAACCAGATATGGTCCATGTGTGTAGGAAGCACAGTTCTTTTGTTCTGAGCAAGCTCACTGTTCTGGCCCTATAGGAAACACAGTAGAGTAGAAGAGTGCTCTTTCCTCAAAAGCAGAGTGTTTTTTTGTAAGGTGAGCTAGCGTTTGTTTCGCAGTCCTAAATGGAGTTGAATCACATGCAGTTTCCGTTCCTACGAGCAAGAGTTGTTTTCTGGTAAGGAAAGTCACTCTTGTGCTCCCATTGCCTTACACAGTGCAAATAGCACTGGCGTCTGTACCCAGCATGTACAGTGTATTGGACTGAAGAGGATCTACTGTTCTTGTCAGTTTCCTAAGCAGAATTGAACTAGATATGGCCCGTGTGTGTAGGAAGCACAGTTCTTTTGTTATGAGCAAGCTCACTGTTCTAGCCCTATAGAAAACACAGTAGAGTAGAAGAGTGCTCTTTTCTCAAAAGCAGAGTGTGTTTCTTGTAAGGCAAGCTCGCGTTTGTTTCCCAGTCCTAAATGGAGTTGAATCACATGCAGTTTCTGGTCCTATGAGCAAGAGTTTTTTCTGGTAATAAGAGTCACTATTGCGCTCCCATTGTCATACACAGGGCAAATTGCACTGGCCTCTGTTCCCAGCATGTACAGTGTATTGGACTGAAGAGGATCTACTGTTCTTGTCAGGTTCCTAAGCAGAGTTGAACTATATATGGCCCATGTGTGTAGGAAGCACAGTTCTTTTCTACTCAGCAAGCTCACTGTTCTGGCCCTATAGGAAACACAATATAGTAGAAGAGTGCTCTTTCCTCAAAAGCAGAGTGTGTTTTTTGTAAGGCGAGCTAGCGTTTGTTTCGCAGTCCTAAATGGAGTTGAATCACATGCAGTTTCCGTTCCTATGAGCAAGAGTTGTTTTCTGGTATGGAAAGTCACTATTGCGCTCCCATTGCCATACACAGTGCAAATAGCACTCGCGTCTGTTCTCAGCAAGTACAGTGTATTGGACTGAAGAGGAGCTACTGTTTTGTCAGGTTCCTAAGCAGAGTTGAACTATATATGGCCCATGTGTGTAGGAAGCACAGTTCTTTTGTACTCAGCAAGCTCACTGTTCTGGCCCTATAGGAAACACAATATAGTAGAAGAGTGCTCTTTCCTCAAAAGCAGAGTGTGTTTTTTGTAAGGCGAGCTAGCGTTTGTTTCGCAGTCCTAAATGGAGTTGAATCACATGCAGTTTCCGTTCCTATGAGCAAGAGTTGTTTTCTGGTAAGGAAAGTCACTATTGCGCTCCCATTGCCATACACAATGCAAATAGCACTCGTTTCTGTTCCCAGCAAGTACAGTGTATTGGACTGAAGAGGAGATGCTGTTCTTGTCAGTTTCCTAAGCAGAATTGATCTAGATATGGCCCGTGTGTGTAGGAAGCACAGTTCTTTTGTTCTGAGCAAGCTCACTGTTTGGACCCCATAGGAAACACAGTAGAGTAGAAGAGTGCTCTTTTCTCAAAAGCAGAGTGTGCTTCTTGTAAGGTGAGCTAGCGTTTGTTTCCCAGTCCTAAATGGAGTTGAATCACATGCAGTTTCTGGTCCTACGAGCAAGAGTTGTTTTCTGGTAAGAAGAGTCACTATTGCGCTCCCATTGTCATACATAGTACAAATAACACTCGTGTCTGTTTCCAGCAAGTACAGTGTATTGGTCTGAGGAGGAGCTACTGTTCTTTTCAGTTTCCTAAGCAGAGTTGAACTAGATATGGCCTGTGTGTGAAGGAAGCACAGTTCTTTTGTTCTGAGCAAGCTCACTGTTCGAACCCCATAGGAAACACAGTAGAGTAGAAGATTGCATTTTTCTCAAAAGCAGAGTGTGTTTCTTGTAAGGCGAGCTAGCGTTTGTTTCCCAGTCCTAAATGGAGTTGAAATACACATGCAGTTTCTGGTCCTACGAGCAAGGGTTGTTTTCTGGGAAGAAGAGTCACTATTGCGCTCCCTTTGCCATACAATGCAAATAGCCCTCTCGTCTGTTCCCAGCAAGTACAGTGTATTGGACTGAAGAGGAGCTACTGTTCTTGTCAGTTTCCTAAGCAGAGTTGAACTAGATATGGCCCGTGTGTGTAGGAAGCACAGTTCTTTTGTTCTAAGCAAGCTCACTGTTCGGACCCCATAGAAAACACAGTAGAGTAGAAGAGTGTTCTTTTCTCAAAAGCAGAGTGTGTTTTTATAAGGCGAGCTAGCGTTTGTTTCCCAGTCCTAAATGGAGTTGAATCAAATGCAGTTTTTGGTCCTACGAGCAATAGTTGTTTTCTGGTAAGAAGAGTCACTATTGCGCTCCCATTGCCATACATAGTACAAATAACACTCGTGTCTGTTTCCAGCAAGTACAGTGTATTGGTCTGAGGAGGAGCTACTGTTCATGTCAGTTTCCTAAGCAAAGTTGAACTACATAAGGCCCGTTTGTGTAGGAAGCACAGTTCTTTTGTTCTGAGCAAGGTCACTGTTCGAAACCCATAGGAAACACAGTAGAAAAAAGAGTGCTCTTTTCTCAAAAGCAGAGTGTGTTTTTTGTAAGGCGAGCTACCGTTTGTTTCCCAGTCCTAAATGGAGTTGAATCACATGCAGTTTCTGGTCCTACGAGCAAGAGTTTTTTCTGGTAATAAGAGTCACTATTGCGCTCCCATTGTCATACTCAGGGCAAATAGCACTGGCCTCTGTTCCCAGGATGTACATTGTATTGGACTGAAGTAGATCTACTGTTCTTGTCAGGTTCCTAAGCAGAGTTGAACGAGATATGGCCCATGTGTGTAGGAAACACAGTTCTTTTGTACTCAGCAAGCACACTGTTCTGGCCCTATAGGAAACACAGTAGAGTAGAAGAGTGCTCTTTCCTCAAAAGCAGAGTGTGTTTCTTGTAAGGCAAGCTAGTGTTTGTTTCCCAGTCCTAAATGGAGTTGAATCACATGCAGTTTCCTGTCCTTCGAGCAAGAGTTGTTTTCTGGTAAGGAAAGTCACTATTGCGCTCCCATTGCCATACACAGTGCAAATAGCACTCGCGTCTGTTCCCAGCAAGTACAGTGTATTGGACTGAAGAGGAGCTACTGTTCTTGTCAGTTTCGTAAGCAGAATTTAACTAGATATGGCCCGTGTGTGTAGGAAGCACAGTTCTTTTGTTCTGAGCAAGCTCACTGTTTGGACCCCATAGGAAACACAGTAGAGTAGAAGAGTGCTCTTTCCTCAAAAGCAGAGTGTGTTTCTTGTAAGTCGAGCTAGCGTTTGTTTCCCAGTCCTAAATGGAGTTGAATCACATGCAGTTTCTGGTCCTACGAGCAAGAGTTGTTTTCTGGTAAGAAGAGTCACTATTGCACTCCCATTGCCATACACAGTGCAAATAGCACTGGCGTCTGTACCCAGCATGTACAGCGTATTGGACTGAAGAGGATCTACTGTTCTTTTCAGTTTCCTAAGCAGAGTTGAACTAGATATGGCCCGTGTGTGTAGGAAGCACATCTCTTTTGTTCTGAGCAAGCTCACTGTTTGAACCCCATAGGAAACACAGTAGAGTAGAAGAGTGCTCTTTTCTCAAAAGCAGAGTGTGTTTCTTGTAAGGCGAGCTAGCGTTTGTTTCCCAGTCCTAAATGGAGTTGAATCACATGCAGTTTCTGGTCCTATGAGCAAGAGTTGTTTTCTGGTAAGAAGAGTCACTATTGCGCTCCCATTGTCACACACAGGGCAAATAGCACTGGCGTCTGTTCCCAGCATGTACAGTCTATTGGACTGAAGAGTTTCTACTGTTCTTGTCAGTTTCCTAAGCAGAATTGAACAAGATATGGCCCGTGTGTGTAGGAAACACAGTTCTTTTGTTCTGAGCAAGCTCACATTTCGAACCCCATAGGAAACACAGTAGAGTAGAAGAGTGCATTTTTCTCAAAAGCAGAGTATGTTTCTTGTAAGGCGAGCTAGCGTTTGTTTCCCAGTCCTAAATGGAGTTGAAATACACATGCAGTTTCTGGTCCTACGAGGAAGTGTTGTTTTCTGGTAAGAAGAGTCACTATTGTGCTCCCTTTGACATACACAGTGCAAATAGCCCTTGTGTCTGTTCCCAGCAAGCACAGTGTATTGGACTGAAGAGGAGCTTCTGTTCTTGTCTGTTTCCTAAGCAGAGTTGAACTAGATTTGGCCCATGTGTGTAGGAAGCACAGTTCTTTTGTACTCAGCAAGCTCACTGTTCTGGCCCTATAGGAAACACAGTAGAGTAGAAGAGTGCTCTTTCCTCAAAAGCAGAGTGCGTTTTTTGTAAGGCGAGCTAGCGTTTGTTGCGCAGTCCTAAATGGAGTTGAATCACATGCAGTTTCCGTTCCTACGAGCAAGAGTTGTTTTCTGGTAAGGAAAGTCACTATTGTGCTCCCATTGCCATACACAGTGCAAATAGCACTGGCGTCTGTACCCAGCATGTACAGTGTATTGGACTGAAGAGGATCTTCTGTTCTTGTCAGTTTCCTAAGCAGAATTGAACTAGATATGGCCCGTGTGTGTAGGAAGCACAGTTCTTTTGTTCTGAGCAAGCTCACTGTTTGGACCCCATAGGAAACACAGTAGAGTAGAAGAGTGCTCTTTTCTCAAAAGCAGAGTGTGTTTCCTGTAAGGCGAGCTAGCGTTTGTTTCCCAGTCCTAAATGGAGTTGAATCAAATGCAGTTTCTGGTCCTATGAGCAAGGGTTGTTTTCTGGTAAGAAGAGTCACTATTGCGCTCCCATTGCCATACACAGTGCAAATAGCACTAGCGTCTGTACCCAGCATGTACAGCGTATTTGAATGAAGAGGATCTACTGTTCTTTTCAGTTTCTTAAGCAGAGTTGAACTAGATATGGCCCATGTGTGTAAGAAGCACATTTCTTTTGTTCTCAGCAAGCTCACTGTTCGGACCCCATAGGAAACACAGTAGAGTAGAAGAGTGCTCTTTTCTCAAAAGCAGAGTGTGTTTCTTGTAAGGCGAGCTACCGTTTGTTTCCCAGTCCTAAATGGAGTTGAATAACATGCAGTTTCTGGTCATACGAGCAAGAGTTGTTTTCTGGTAAGAAGAGTCACTATTGCACTCCCATTGCCATACACAGTGCAAATAGCACTGTCGTCTGTACCCAGCATGTACAGTGTATTGGACTGAAGAGGATCTACTGTTCTTGTCAGTTTCCTAAGCAGAATTGAACTAGATATGGCCCGTGTGTGTAGGAAGCACAGTTCTTTTGTTCTGAGCAAGCTCACTGTTTGGACCCCTTAGGAAACACAGTAGAGTAGAAGAGTGCTCTTTTCTCAAAAGCAGAGTGTGTTTCTTGTAAGGCGAGCTAGTGTTTGTTTCCCAGTCCTAAATGGAGTTGAATCACATGCAGTTTCTGGTCCTACGAGCAAGGGTTTTTTTCTGGTAAGAAGAGTCACTATTGCGCTCCCATTGCCATACACAGTGCAAATAGCACTCGCGTCTGTTCCCAGCAAGTACAGTGTATTGGACTGAAGAAGAACTACTGTTCTTTTCAGTTTCCTAAGCAGAGTTGAACTAGATATGGCCCGTGTGTGTGGGAAGCACAGTTCTTTTGTTCTGAACAAGCTCACTGTTCGGACCCCATAGGAAACACAGTAGAGTAGAAGAGTGCTCTTTTCTCAAAAGCAGAGTGTGTTTCTTGTAAGGCGAGCTCCCGTGTTGCCCATTCCTCACTGGAGTTGAATCAAATGCAGTTTTTGGTCCTACGATCAAGAATTGTTTTCTGGTAAGAAGAGTCACTATTGCACTCCCTTTGCCATACATAGTGCAAATAGCCCTCTCGTCTGTTCCCAGAAAGTATAGTGTATTGGACTGAAGAGGAGCTACTGTTCTTGTCAGTTTCCTAAGCAGAGTTGAACTAGATATGGCCCGTGTGTGTAGGAAGCACAGTTCTTTTGTTCTCATCAAGCTCACTGTCGGACCCCATAGAAAACACAGTAGAGTAGAAGAGTGCTCTTTTCTCAAAAGCAGAGTGTGTTTCTTGTAAGGCGAGCTAGCGTTTGTTTCCCAGTCCTAAATGGAGTTGAATCACATGCAGTTTCTGGTCCTATGAGCAAGGGTTGTTTTCTGGTAAGAAGAGTCACTATTGCACTCCCATTGCCATACACAGTGGAAATAGAACTGGCGTCTGTACCCAGCATGTACAGCGTATTGGAATGAAGAGGATCTACTGTTCTTTTCAGTTTCCTAAGCAGAGTTGAACTAGATATGGCCCATGTGTGTAGGAAGCACATTTCTTTTGTTCTCAGCAAGCTCACTGTTCGGACCCCATAGAAAACACAGTAGAGTAGAAGAGTGCTCTTTTCTCAAAAGCAGAGTGTGTTTCTTGTAAGGAGAGCTACTGTTTGTTTCCCAGTCCTAAATGGAGTTGAATCACATGAAGTTTCTGGTCTTACGAGCAAGAGTTGTTTTCTGGTAAGAAGAGTCACTATTGCACTCCCATTGCCATACACAGTCCAAATAGCACTGTCGTCTGTACCCAGCATGTACAGTGTATTGGACTGAAGAGGATCTACTGTTCTTGTCAGTTTCCTAAGCAGAATTGAACTAGATATGGCCCGTGTGTGTAGGAAGCACAGTTCTTTTGTTCTGAGCAAGCTCACTGTTTGGACCCCATAGGAAACACAGTAGAGTAGTAGAGTGCTCTTTTCTCAAAAGCAGAGTGTGTTTCTTGTAAGGCGAGGTAGCGTTTGTTTCCCAGTCCTAAATGGAGTTGAATCACATGCAGTTTCTGGTCCTACGAGCAAGGGTTGTTTTCTGGTAAGAAGAGTCACTATTGCGCTTCCATTGTCATACACAGTGCAAATAGCACTCGCGTCTGTTCCCAGCAAATACAGTGTATTGGACTGAAGAAGAACTACTGTTCTTGTCAGTTTCCTAAGCAGAGTTGAACTAGATATGGCCCGTGTGTGTAGGAAGCACAGTTCTTTTGTTCTGAGCAAGCTCACTGTTTGGACCCCATAGGAAACACAGTAGAGTAGAAGAGTGCTCTTTTCTCAAAAGCAGAGTGTGTTTCTTGTAAGGCGAGCTAGTGTTTGTTTCCCAGTCCTAAATGGAGTTGAATCACATGCAGTTTCTTGTCCTACGAACAAGGGTTGTTTTCTGGTAAGAAGAGTCACTATTACGCTCCCATTGCCATACACAGTGCAAATAGCACTGGCGTCTGTACCCAGCATGTACAGCGTATTGGACTGAAGAGGATCTACTGTTCTTTTCAATTTCCTAAGCAGAGTTGAACTAGATATGGCCCGTGTGTGTGGGAAGCACAGTTCTTTTGTTCTGAACAAGCTCACTGTTCGGACCCCATAGGAAACACAGTAGAGTAGAAGAGTGCTCTTTTCTCAAAAGCAGAGTGTGTTTCTTGTAAGGCGAGCTAGCGTTTGTTTCCCAGTCCTAAATGGAGTTGAATCAAATGCAGTTTTTGGTCCTACGATCAAGAATTGTTTTCTGGTAAGAAGAGTCACTATTGCGCTCCCTTTGCCATACATAGTGCAAATAGCCCTCTCGTCTGTTCCCAGAAAGTATAGTGTATTGGACTGAAGAGGAGCTACTGTTCTTGTCAGTTTCCTAAGCAGAGTTGAACTAGATATGGCCCGTGTGTGTAGGAAGCACAGTTCTTTTGTTCTCATCAAGCTCACTGTCGGACCCCATAGAAAACACAGTAGAGTAGAAGAGTGCTCTTTTCTCAAAAGCAGAGTGTGTTTCTTGTAAGGCGAGCTAGCGTTTGTTTCCCAGTCGTAAATGGAGTTGAATCACATGCAGTTTCTGGTCCTATGAGCAAGGGTTGTTTTCTGGTAAGAAGAGTCACTATTGCGCTCCCATTGCCATACACAGTGCAAATAGCACTGGCGTCTGTACCCAGCATGTACAGCGTATTGGAATGAAGAGGATCTACTGTTCTTTTCAGTTTCCTAAGCAGAGTTGAACTAGATATGGCCCATGTGTGTAGGAAGCACATTTCTTTTGTTCTGAAAAAGCTCACTGTTCGGACGCCATAGGAAACACAGTAGAGTAGAAGAGTGCTCTTTTCTCAAAAGCAGAGTGTGTTTCTTGTAAGGCGAGCTAGCGTTTGTTTCCCAGTCCTAAATGGAGTTGAATCAAATGCAGTTTCAGGACATACGAGCAAGAGTTGTTTTCTGGTAAGAAGAGTCACTATTGCACTCCCATTGCCATACACAGTGCAAATAGCACTGTCGTCTGTACCCAGCATGTACAGTGTATTGGACTGAAGAGGATCTACTCTTCTTGTCAGTTTCCTAAGCAGAATTGAACTAGATATGGCCCGTGTGTGTAGGAAGCACAGTTCTTTTGTTCTGAGCAAGCTCCCTTTACTAGCCCTATAGGAAACAGAGTGGAGTAGAAGAGTGCTCTTTTCTCAAAAGCAGAGTGTGTTTCTTGTAAGGCGAGCTAGTGTTTGTTTCCCAGTCCTACATGGCGTTGAATCACATGCAGTTTCAGGTCCTACGAGCAAGAGTTTTTTCTGGTAATAAGAGTCACTATTGAGCTCCCTTTGTCATACACAGGGCAAATAGCACGGGCCTCTGTTCTCAGCATGTACAGTGTATTGGACTGAAGAGGATCTACTGTTCTTGTCAGGTTCCTAAGCAGAGTTGAACTAGATATGGCCCATGTGTGTAGGAAGCACAGTTCTTTTGTACTCAGCAAGCTCACTGTTCTGGCCCTATAGGAAACACAGTAGAGTAGAAGAGTGCTCTTTCCTCAAAAGCAGAGTGTGTTTCTTGTAAGGCGAGGTAGCATTTGTTTCCCAGTCCTAAATGGAGTTGAATCACATGCAGTTTCCGTTCCTACGAGCAAGAGTTGTTTTCTGGTAAGGAAAGTCACTATTGCGCTCCCATTTCCATACACAGTGCAAATAGCACTCGCGTCTGTTCCGAGCAAGTACAGTGTATTGGACTGAATATGAGATACTGTTCTTGTCAGTTTCCTAAGCAGAGTTGAACTAGATATGGCCCGTGTGTGTAGGAAGCACAGTTCTTTTGTTCTCATCAAGCTCACTGTTCGGACCCCATAGGAAACACAGTAGAGTAGAAGAGTGCTCTTTTCTCAAAAGCAGAGTGTGTTTCTTGTAAGGCGAGGTAGCGTTTGTTTCCCAGTCCTAAATGGAGTTGAATCACATGCAGTTTCTGGTCCTATGAGCAAGGGTTGTTTTCTTGTAAGAAGAGTTACTATTGCGCTCCCATTGCCATACACAGTGCAAATAGCACTTCCGTCTGTACCCAGCATGTACAGCATATTGGAATGAAGAGGATCTCCTGTTCTTTTCAGTTTCCTAAGCAGAGTTGAACTAGATATGGCCCGTGTGTGTAGGAAGCACAGTTCTTTTGTTCTCATCAAGCTCACTGTTCGGACCCCATAGGAAACACAGTAGAGTAGAAGAGTGCTCTTTTCTCAAAAGCAGAGTGTGTTTCTTGTAAGGCGAGGTAGCGTTTGTTTCCCAGTCCTAAATGGAGTTGAATCACATGCAGTTTCTGGTCCTATGAACAAGGGTTGTTTTCTTGTAAGAAGAGTCACTATTGCGCTCCCATTGCCATACACAGTGCAAATAGCACTTCCGTCTGTACCCAGCATGTACAGCATATTGGAATGAAGAGGATCTCCTGTTCTTTTCAGTTTCCTAAGCAGAGTTGAACTAGATATGGCCCGTGTGTGTAGGAAGCACAGTTCTTTTGTTCTGAACAAGTTCACTGTTCGGACCGCATAGGAAACACAGTAGAGTAGAAGAGTGCTCTTTTCTCAAAAGCAGAGTTTGTTTCTTGTAAGGCAAGCTAGCGTTTGTTTCCCAGTCCTAAATGGAGTTGAATCAAATGCAGTTTCTTGTCCTACGAACAAGGGTTGTTTTCTGGTAAGAAGAGTCACTATTACGCTCCCATTGCCATACACAGTGCAAATAGCACTGGCGTCTGTACCCAGCATGTACAGCGTATTGGACTGAAGAGGATCTACTGTTCTTTTCAATTTCCTAAGCAGAGTTGAACTAGATATGGCCCGTGTGTGTGGGAAGCACAGTTCTTTTGTTCTGAACAAGCTCACTGTTCGGACCCCATAGGAAACACAGTAGAGTAGAAGAGTGCTCTTTTCTCAAAAGCAGAGTGTGTTTCTTGTAAGGCGAGCTAGCGTTTGTTTCCCAGTCCTAAATGGAGTTGAATCAAATGCAGTTTTTGGTCCTACGATCAAGAATTGTTTTCTGGTAAGAAGAGTCACTATTGCGCTCCCTTTGCCATACATAGTGCAAATAGCCCTCTCGTCTGTTCCCAGAAAGTATAGTGTATTGGACTGAAGAGGAGCTACTGTTCTTGTCAGTTTCCTAAGCAGAGTTGAACTAGATATGGCCCGTGTGTGTAGGAAGCACAGTTCTTTTGTTCTGAACAAGCTCACTGTTCGGACCGCATAGGAAACACAGTAGAGTAGAAGAGTGCTCTTTTCTCAAAAGCAGAGTTTGTTTCTTGTAAGGCAAGCTAGCGTTTGTTTCCCAGTCCTAAATGGAGTTGAATCAAATGCAGTTTTTGGTCCTACGAGCAAGAGTTGTTTTCTGGTAAGAAGAGTCACTATTGCGCTCCCTTTGCCATACATAGTGCAAATAGCCCTCTCGTCTGTTCCCAGCAAGTACAGTGTATTGGACTGAAGAGGAGCTACTGTTCTTGTCAGTTTCCTAAGCAGAGTTGAACTAGATATGGCCCGTGTGTGTAGGAAGCACAGATCTTTTGTTCTCAGCAAGCTCACTGTTCGGACCCCATAGAAAACACAGTAGAGTAGAAGAGTGCTCTTTTCTCAAAAGCAGAGTGTGTTTCTTGTAAGGCGAGCTAGCATTTGTTTCCCAGTCCTAAATGGAGTTGAATCACATGCAGTTTCTGGTCCTACGAGCAAGAGTTTTTTCTGGTAATAAGAGTCACTATTGTGCTCCCATTGTCATACACAGGGCAAATAACACTGGCCTCTGTTCTCAGCATGTACAGTGTATTGGACTGAAGAGGATCTACTGTTTTTGTCAGGTTCCTAAGCAGAGTTGAACTAGACATGGCCCATGTGTGTAGGAAGCACAGTTCTTTTGTACTCATCAAGCTCACTGTTCTGGCCCTATAGGAAACACAGTAGAGTAGAAGAGTGCTCTTTCCTCAAAAGCAGAGTGTGTTTCTTGTAAGGTGAGCTAGCGTTTGTTTCCCAGTCCTAAATGGAGTTGAATCACATGCAGTTTCCGTTCCTACGAGCAAGAGTTGTTTTCTGGTAAGGAAAGTCACTATTGCGCTCCCATTTCCATACACAGTGCAAATAGCTCTGTCGTCTGTACCCAGCATGTACAGTGTATTGGACTGAAGAGGATCTACTGTTCTTGTCAGTTTCCTAAGCAGAATTGAACAAGATATGGCCCGTGTGTGTAGGAAGCACAGTTCTTTTGTTCTGAGCAAGCTCACATTTCGAACCCCATAGAAAACACAGTAGAGTAGAAGAGTGCCTTTTTCTCAAAAAGCAGAGTGTGTTTCTTGTAAGGTGAGCTAGCATTTCTTTCCCAGTCCTAAATGGAGTTGAAATACACATGCAGTTTCTGGTCCTACGAGCAAGAGTTGTTATCTGGTAAGAATAGTCACTATTGCGCTCCCTTTGACATACAGAGTGCATATAGCCCTCATGTCTGTTCCCAGCAAGTACAGTGTATTGGACTGAAGAGGAGCTACCGTTCTTGTCATTTTCCTAAGCAGAGTTGAACTAGATATGGCCCATGTGTGTAGGAAGCACAGTTCTTTTTGCACTCAGCAAGCTCACTGTTCTGGCCCTATAGATAACACAGTAGAGTAGAAGAGTGCTCTTTCCTCAAAAGCAGAGTGTGTTTTTGTAAGGCAAGCTAGCGTTTGTTTCGCAGTCCTAAACGGAGTTGAATCACATGCAATTTCCGTTCCTACAAGCAAGAGTTGTTTTCTGGAAAGGAAAGTCACTATTGCTCCCATTGCCATACACAGTGCAAATAGCTCTCGCGTCTGTTCCCAGCAAGTACAGTGTATTGGACTGAAGAGGAGCTACTGTTCTTGTCAGTTTCCTAAGCAGAATTGAACTAGATATGGCCCGTGTGTGTAGGAAGCACAGTTCTTTTCTTCTGAGCAAGCTCACTGTTTGGACCCCATAGGAAACACAGTAGAGTAGAAGAGTGCTCTTTTCTCAAAAGCAGAGTGTGTTTCTTGTAAGGCGAGCTACCGTTTGTTTCCCAGTCCTAAATGGAGTTGAATCACATGCAGTTTCTGGTCCTACGAGCAAGAGTTTTTTCTGGTAATAAGAGTCACTATTGTGCTCCCATTGTCATACTCAGGGCAAATAGCACTGGCCTCTGTTCTCAGGATGTACATTGTATTGGACTGAAGTAGATCTACTGTTCTTGTCAGGTTCCTAAGCAGAGTTGAACGAGATATGGCCCATGTGAGTAGGAAACACAATTCTTTTGTACTCAGCAAGCACACTGTTCTGGCCCTATAGGAAACACAGTAGAGTAGAAGAGTGCTCTTTCCTCAAAAGCAGAGTGTGTTTCTCGTAAGGCAAGGTAGTGTTTGTTTCCCAGTCCTAAATGGAGTTGAATCACATGCAGTTTCCGTTTCTTCGAGCAAGAGTTGTTTTCTTGTAAGGAAAGTCACTATTGCGCTCCCATTGCCATACACAGTGCAAATAGCACTCGCGTCTGTTCCCAGCAAGTACAGTGTATTGGACTGAAGAGGAGCTACTGTTCTTGTCAGTTTCGTAAGCAGAATTTAACTAGATATGGCCCGTGTGTGTAGGAAGCACAGTTCTTTTGTTCTGAGCAAGCTCACTGTTTGGACCCCATAGGAAACACAGTAGAGTAGAAGAGTGCTCTTTCCTCAAAAGCAGAGTGTGTTTCTTGTAAGTCGAGCTAGCGTTTGTTTCCCAGTCCTAAATGGAGTTGAATCACATGCAGTTTCTGGTCCTACGAGCAAGAGTTGTTTTCTGGTAAGAAGAGTCACTATTGCACTCCCATTGCCATACACAGTGCAAATAGCACTGGCGTCTGTACCCAGCATGTACAGCGTATTGGACTGAAGAGGATCTACTGTTCTTTTCAGTTTCCTAAGCAGAATTGAACTAGATATGGCCCGTGTGTGTAGGAAGCACATCTCTTTTGTTCTGAGCAAGCTCACTGTTCGAACCCCATAGGAAACACAGTAGAGTAGAAGAGTGCTCTTTTCTCAAAAGCAGAGTGTGTTTCTTGTAAGGCGAGCTAGCGTTTGTTTCCCAGTCCTAAATGGAGTTGAATCACATGCAGTTTCTGGTCCTATGAGCAAGAGTTGTTTTCTGGTAAGAAGAGTCACTATTGCGCTCCCATTGTCACACACAGGGCAAATAGCACTGGCGTCTGTTCCCAGCATGTACAGTCTATTGGACTGAAGAATTTCTACTGTTCTTGTCAGTTTCCTAAGCAGAATTGAACAAGATATGGCCCGTGTGTGTAGGAAACACAGTTCTTTTGTTCTGAGCAAGCTCACATTTCGAACCCCATAGGAAACACAGTAGAGTAGAAGAGTGCATTTTTCTCAAAAGCAGAGTATGTTTCTTGTAAGGCGAGCTAGCGTTTGTTTCCCAGTCCTAAATGGAGTTGAAATACACATGCAGTTTCTGGTCCTACGAGGAAGTGTTGTTTTCTGGTAAGAAGAGTCACTATTATGCTCCCTTTGACATACACAGTGCAAATAGCCCTTGTGTCTGTTCCCAGCAAGCACAGTGTATTGGACTGAAGAGGAGCTTCTGTTCTTGTCTGTTTCCTAAGCAGAGTTGAACTAGATTTGGCCCATGTGTGTAGGAAGCACAGTTCTTTTGTACTCAGCAAGCTCACTGTTCTGGCCCTATAGGAAACACAGTAGAGTAGAAGAGTGCTCTTTCCTCAAAAGCAGAGTGCGTTTTTTGTATGGCGAGCTAGCGTTTGTTGCGCAGTCCTAAATGGAGTTGAATCACATGCAGTTTCCGTTCCTACGAGCAAGAGTTGTTTTCTGGTAAGGAAAGTCACTATTGTGCTCCCATTGCCATACACAGTGCAAATAGCACTGGCGTCTGTACCCAGCATGTACAGTGTATTGGACTGAAGAGGATCTGCTGTTCTTGTCAGTTTCCTAAGCAGAATTGAACTAGATATGGCCCGTGTGTGTAGGAAGCACAGTTCTTTTGTTCTGAGCAAGCTCACTGTTTGGACCCCATAGGAAACACAGTAGAGTAGAAGAGTGCTCTTTTCTCAAAAGCAGAGTGTGTTTCCTGTAAGGCGAGCTAGCGTTTGTTTCCCATTCCTAAATGGAGTTGAATCAAATGCAGTTTCTGGTCCTATGAGCAAGGGTTGTTTTCTGGTAAGAAGAGTCACTATTGCGCTCCCGTTGCCATACACAGTCCAAATAGCACTAGCGTCTGTACCCAGCATGTACAGCGTATTTGAATGAAGAGGATCTACTGTTCTTTTCAGTTTCTTAAGCAGAGTTGAACTAGATATGGCCCATGTGTGTAAGAAGCACATTTCTTTTGTTCTCAGCAAGCTCACTGTTCGGACCCCATAGGAAACACAGTAGAGTAGAAGAGTGCTCTTTCCTAAAAAGCAGAGTGTGTTTCTTGTAAGGCGAGCTAGCGTTTGTTTCCCAGTCCTAAATGGAGTTGAATCACATGCAGTTTCTGGTCATACGAGCAAGAGTTGTTTTCTGGTAAGAAGAGTCACTATTGCGCTCCCATTGTCACACACAGGGCAAATAGCACTGGCGTCTGTTCCTAGCATGTACAGTCCATTGGACTGAAGAGGTTCTACTGTTCTTGTCAGTTTCCTAAGCAGAATTGAACAAGATATGACCCGTGTGTGTAGGAAGCACAGTTCTTTTGTTCTGAGCAAGCTCACATTTCAAACCCCTTAGGAAACACAGTAGAGTAGAAGAGTGCATTTTTCTCAAAAGCAGAGTGTGTTTCTTGTAAGGCGAGCTAGCGTTTGTTTCCCAGTCCTAAATGGAGTTGAAATACACATGCAGTTTCTGGTCCTACGAGGAAGTGTTGTTTTCTGGTAAGAAGAGTCACTATTATGCTCCCTTTGACATACACAGTGCAAATAGCCCTTGTGTCTGTTCCCAGCAAGCACAGTGTATTGGACTGAAGAGGAGCTTCTGTTCTTGTCTGTTTCCTAAGCAGAGTTGAACTAGATTTGGCCCATGTGTGTAGGAAGCACAGTTCTTTTGTACTCAGCAAGCTCACTGTTCTGGCCCTATAGGAAACACAGTAGAGTAGAAGAGTGCTCTTTCCTCAAAAGCAGAGTGCGTTTTTTGTATGGCGAGCTAGCGTTTGTTGCGCAGTCCTAAATGGAGTTGAATCACATGCAGTTTCCGTTCCTACGAGCAAGAGTTGTTTTCTGGTAAGGAAAGTCACTATTGTGCTCCCATTGCCATACACAGTGCAAATAGCACTGGCGTCTGTACCCAGCATGTACAGTGTATTGGACTGAAGAGGATCTGCTGTTCTTGTCAGTTTCCTAAGCAGAATTGAACTAGATATGGCCCGTGTGTGTAGGAAGCACAGTTCTTTTGTTCTGAGCAAGCTCACTGTTTGGACCCCATAGGAAACACAGTAGAGTAGAAGAGTGCTCTTTTCTCAAAAGCAGAGTGTGTTTCCTGTAAGGCGAGCTAGCCTTTGTTTCCCATTCCTAAATGGAGTTGAATCAAATGCAGTTTCTGGTCCTATGAGCAAGGGTTGTTTTCTGGTAAGAAGAGTCACTATTGCGCTCCCGTTGCCATACACAGTGCAAATAGCACTAGCGTCTGTACCCAGCATGTACAGCGTATTTGAATGAAGAGGATCTACTGTTCTTTTCAGTTTCTTAAGCAGAGTTGAACTAGATATGGCCCATGTGTGTAAGAAGCACATTTCTTTTGTTCTCAGCAAGCTCACTGTTCGGACCCCATAGGAAACACAGTAGAGTAGAAGAGTGCTCTTTTCTCAAAAGCAGAGTGTGTTTCTTGTAAGGCGAGCTACCGTTTGTTTCCCAGTCCTAAATGGAGTTGAATCACATGCAGTTTCTGGTCATACGAGCAAGAGTTGTTTTCTGGTAAGAAGAGTCACTATTGCACTCCCATTGCCATACACAGTGCAAATAGCACTGTCGTCTGTACCCAGCATGTACAGTGTATTGGACTGAAGAGGATCTACTGTTCTTGTCAGTTTCCTAAGCAGAATTGAACGAGATATGGCCCGTGTGTGTAGGAAGCACAGTTCTTTTGTTCTGAGCAAGCTCAATGTTTGGACCCCTTAGGAAACACAGTAGAGTAGAAGAGTGCTCTTTTCTCAAAAGCAGAGTGTGTTTCTTGTAAGGCGAGCTAGTGTTTGTTTCCCAGTCCTAAATGGAGTTGAATCACATGCAGTTTCTGGTCCTACGAGCAAGGGTTGTTTTCTGGTAAGAAGAGTCACTATTGCGCTCCCATTGCCATACACAGTGCAAATAGCACTCGCGTCTGTTCCCAGCAAGTACAGTGTATTGGACTGAAGAAGAACTACTGTTCTTATCAGTTTCCTAAGCAGAGTTGAACTAGATATGGCCCGTGTGTGTAGGAAGCACAGTTCTTTTGTTCTGGGCAAGCTCACTGTTTGGACCCCATAGGAAACACAGTAGAGTAGAAGAGTGCTCTTTTCTCAAAAGCAGAGTGTGTTTCTTGTAAGGCGAGCTAGTGTTTTTTTCCCAGTCCTAAATGGAGTTGAATCACATGCAGTTTCTGGTCCTACGAACAAGGGTTGTTTTCTGGTAAGAAGAGTCACTATTAAGCTCCCATTGCCATACACAGTGCAAATAGCACTGGCGTCTGTACCCAGCATGTACAGCGTATTGGACTGAAGAGGATCTACTGTTCTTTTCAGTTTCCTAAGCAGAGTTGAACTAGATATGGCCCGTGTGTGTGGGAAGCACAGTTCTTTTGTTCTGAACAAGCTCACTGTTCGGACCCCATAGGAAACACATTAGAGTAGAAGAGTGCTCTTTTCTCAAAAGCAGAGTGTGTTTCTTGTAAGGCGAGCTACCGTTGGTTTCCCATTCCTAACTGGAGTTGAATCAAATGCAGTTTTTGGTCCTACGATCAAGAATTGTTTTCTGGTAAGAAGAGTCACTATTGCACTCCCTTTGCCATACATAGTGCAAATAGCCCTCTCGTCTGTTCCCAGAAAGTATAGTGTATTGGACTGAAGAGGAGCTACTGTTCTTGTCAGTTTCCTAAGCAGAGTTGAACTAGATATGGCCCGTGTGTGTAGGAAGCACAGTTCTTTTGTTCTCATCAAGCTCACTGTCGGACCCCATAGAAAACACAGTAGAGTAGAAGAGTGCTCTTTTCTCAAAAGCAGAGTGTGTTTCTTGTAAGGCGAGCTAGCGTTTGTTTCCCAGTCCTAAATGGAGTTGAATCACATGCAGTTTCTGGTCCTATGAGCAAGGGTTGTTTTCTGGTAAGAAGAGTCACTATTGCGCTCCCATTGCCATACACAGTGGAAATAGCACTGGCATCTGTACCCAGCATGTACAGCGTATTGGAATGAAGAGGATCTACTGTTCTTTTCAGTTTCCTAAGCAGAGTTGAACTAGATATGGCCCATGTGTGTAGGAAGCACATTTCTTTTGTTCTCAGCAAGCTCACTGTTCGGACCCCATAGAAAACACAGTAGAGTAGAAGAGTGCTCTTTTCTCAAAAGCAGAGTGTGTTTCTTGTAAGGCGAGCTAGCGTTTGTTTGCCAGTCCTAAAAGGAGTTGAATAAAATGCAGTTTTTGTGCCTACGAGCAAGAGTTGTTTTCTGGTAAGAAGAGTCACTATTGCGCTCCCATTGCTATACATAGTACAAATAACACTTGCTTCTGTTTCCAGCAAGTACAGTGTATTGGTCTGAAGAGGAGTTACTGTTCATGTCAGTTTCCTAAGAAAAGTTGAACTAGATAAGGCCCGTGTGTGTAGGAAGCACAGTTATTTTGTTCTGAGCAAGCTCACTGTTCGAACCCCATAGGAAACACAGTAGAGAGAACAGTGCTCTTTTCTCAAAAGCAGAGTGTGTTTCTTGTAAGGCAAGCTACCGTTTGTTTCCCAGTCCTAAATGGAGGTGAATCAAATGCAGTTTTTGGTCCTATGAGCAAGAGTTGTTTTCTGGTAAGAAGAGTCACCATTGCGCTCCCATTGCCATACACAGTGCAAATAGCACTGGCCTCTGTTCTCAGCATGTACAGTGTATTAGACTGAAGAGGATCTACTGTTCTTGTCAGCTTCCTAAGCAGAGTTGAACTAGATAGGGCCCATGTGTGTAGGAAGCACAGTTCTTTTGTACTCAGCAAGCTCACTGTTCTGGCCCTATAGGAAACACAGTAGAGTAGAAGAGTGCTCTTTCCTCAAAAGCAGAGTGTGTTTCTGGTAAGGCGAGCTAGCGTTTGTTTCCCAGTCCTGAATGGAGTTGAATCACATCCAGTTTCCGTTCCTACGAGCAAGAGTTGTTTTCTGGTAAGGAATGTCACTATTGTGCTCCCGTTGCCATACACAGTGCAAATAGCACTCGCGTCTGTTCCCAGCAAGTACAGTGTATTGGACTGAAGAGGAGCTACTGTTCTTGTCAGTTTCCTAAGCAGAATTGAACTAGATATGGCCCGTGTGTCTAGGAAGCACAGTTCTTTTGTTCTGAGCAAGCTCACTGTTGGACCCCATAGGAAACAAAGTAGAGTAGAAGAGTGCTCTTTTCTCAAAAGCAGAGTGTGTTTCTTGTAAGGCGAGCTAGCGTTTGTTTCCCAATCCTAAATGGAGTTGAATCACATGCAGTTTCTGTTCCTACGAGCAAGAGTTGTTTTCTGGTAAGAAGAGTAACTATTGCGCTCCCATTGTCATACACAGTACAAATAGCACTGGCATCTGTACCCAGCATGTACAGTGTATTGGACTGAAGAGGATGTACTGTTCTTGTCAGGTTCCTAAGCAGAGTTGAACTAGATATGGCCCATGTGTGTAGGAAGCACAGTTCTTTTGTACTCAACAAGCTCACTGTTCTGGCCCTATAGGAAACACAGTAGAGTAGAAGACTGCTCTTTCCTCAAAAGCAGAGGGTGTTTTTTGTAAGGCGAGCTAGCGTTTGTTTCCCAGTCCTAAATGGAGTTGAATCACATGCAGTTTCTGGTCATACGAGCAAGAGTTGTTTTCTGGTAAGAAGAGTCACTATTGCGCTCCCATTGTCACACACAGGGCAAATAGCACTGGCGTCTGTTCCTAGCATGTACAGTCCATTGGACTGAAGAGGTTCTACTGTTCTTGTCAGTTTCCTAAGCAGAATTGAACAAGATATGGCCCGTGTGTGTAGGAAGCACAGTTCTTTTGTTCTGAGCAAGCTCACATTTCGAACCCCTTAGGAAAAACAGTAGAGTAGAAGAGTGCATTTTTCTCAAAAGCAGAGTGTGTTTCTTGTAAGGCGAGATAGCGTTTGTTTCCCAGTCCTAAATGGAGTTGAAATACACATGCAGTTTCTGGTCCTACGACCAAGTGTTGTTTTCTCATAAGAAGAGTCACTATTGCGCTCCCTATGCCATACACAGTGCAAATAGCCCTGGCGTCTCTTCCCAGCAAGTACAGTGTATTGGACTGAAGAGGAGCTACTGTTCTTGTCAGTTTCCTAAGCAGAATTGAACTAGATATGGCCCGAGTGTGTAGGAAGCACAGTTCTTTTGTTCTGAGGAAGCTCACTGTTTGGACCTCATAGGAAACACAGTAGAGTAGAAGAGTGCTCTTTTCTCAAAAGCAGAGTGTGTTTCTTGTAAGGCGAGCTAGCGTTTGTTTCCCAGTCCTAAATGGAGTTGAATCACATGCAGTTTCTGGTCCTAAGAGCAAGGGTTGTTTTCTGGTAAGAAGAGTCACTATTGCGCTCCCATTGCCATACACAGTGCAAATGGCACTGGCGTCTGTACCCAGCATGTACAGCGTATTCGACTGAAGAGGATCTACTGTTCTTTTCAGTTTCCTAAGCAGAGTTGAACTAGATATGTTCCGTGTGTGTAGGAAGCACAGTTCTTTTGTTCTGAGCAAGCTCACTGTTCGGACGCCATAGGAAACACAGTAGAGTAGAAGAGTGCTCTTTTCTCAAAAGCAGAGTGTGTTTCTTGTAAGGCGAGCTAGCTTTTGTTTCCCAGTCCTAAATGGAGTTAAAACAAATGCAGTTTTTGGTCCTACGAGCAAGAGTTGTTTTCTGGTAAGAAGAGTCACTATTGTGCTCCCATTGCCATACACAGTGCAAATAGCACTGGCCTCTGTTCTCAGCATGTACAGTGTATTGGACTGAAGAGGATCTACTGTTCTTGTCAGGTTCCTAAGCAGAGTTGAACTAGATAGGGCCCATGTGTGTAGGAAGCACAGTTCTTTTGTACTCAGCAAGCTCACTGTTCTGGCCCTATAGGAAACACAGTAGAGTAGAAGAGTGTTCTTTTCTCAAAAGCAGAGTGTGTTTCTTGTAAGGCGCGGTAGCGTTTGTTTCCCAGTCCTAAATGAAGTTGAATCACATGCAGTTTCTGGTCCTACGAGCAAGAGTTTTTTCTGGTAATAAGAGTCACTATTGCGCCCCTATGTCATACACAGGGCAAATAGCACTGGCCTCTGTTCTCAGCATGTACAGTGTATTGGACTGAAGAGGATCTACTGTTCTTGTCAGGTTCCTAAGCAGAGTTGAACTAGATATGGCCCATGTGTGTAGGAGGCACAGTTCTTTTGTACTCAGCAAGCTCACTGTTCTGGCCCTATAGGAAACACAGTAGAGTAGAAGAGTGCTCTTTCCTCAAAAGCAGAGTGTGTTTCTTGTAAGGCGAGCTAGCGTTTGTTTCCCAGTCTTAAATGGTGTTGAATCACATGCAGTTTCCGTTCCTACGAGCAAGAGTTGTTTTCTAGTAAGGAAAGTCACTATTGCGCTCCCATTGACATACACAGTGCAAATAGCACTCGCGTCTGTTCCCAGCAAGTACAGTGTATTGGACTGAAGAGGAGCTACTGTTCTTGTCAGGTTCCTAAGCAGAGTTGAACTAGATATGTCCCGTGTGTATAAAGCACAGTTCTGTTGTTCTCAGCAAGCTGAGTGTTCAGACTCCATAGGAAACACAGTAGAGTAGAAGAGTGCTCTTTTCTCAAAAGCCGAGTGTGTTTAGTGTAAGGCGACCTAGCGTTTGCTTCCCAGTCCTAAATGGAGTTGAATCACATGCAGTTTCTGGTCCTAAGAGCAAGAGTTGTTTTCTGGTAAGAAGAGTCACTATTGCGCTCCCATTGCCATACACAGTGCAAAGAGCACTCGCGTTTGCTCTCAGCAAGTACAGTGTATTGGATTGAAGAGGAGCCACTGTTCTTGTCAGTTTCCTAAGCAGACTTGAACTCGATATGGCCCGTGTGTGTAGGAAGCACAGTTCTTTTGTTCTGAGCAAGCTCACTTTCTGGCCCTATAGGAAACACAGTAGAGTAGAAGAGTGCTCTTTTCTCAAAAGCAGAGTGTGTTTCTTGTAAGGCGTAAGCAGAATTGAACTAGATACGGCCATGTGTGTAGGAAGCACAGTTCTTTTGTTCTGAGCAAGCTCACTGTTCTGGCCCTATAGGAAACACAGTAGAGTAGAAGAGTGCTCTTTTCTCAAAAGCAGAGTGTGTTTCTTGTAAGGCGAGGTAGCGTTTGTTTCCCAGTCCTAAATGGAGTTGAATCAAATGCAGTTTTTGGTCCTACAAGCAAGAGTTGTTTTCTGGTAAGAAGAGTGACTATTGCGGTCTCTTTGCCATACATAGTGCAAATAGCCCTCTCGTCTGTTCCCAGCAAGTACAGTGTATTGGACTGAAGAGGAGCCACTGTTCTTGTCAGTTTCCTAAGCAGAGTTGAACTAGATATGGCCCGTGTGTGTAGGAAGCACAGTTCTTTTGTTCTCAGCAAGCTCACTGTTCGGACCCCATAGAAAACACAGTAGAGTAGAAGAGTGCTCTTTTCTCAAAAGCAGAGTGTGTTTCTTGTAAGGCGAGATAGCGTTTGCTTCCCAGACCTCAATGGAGTTGAATCACATGCAGTTTCTGGTCCTACAAGCAAGAGTTGTTTTCTGGTAAGAAGAGTCACTATTGTGCTCGCATTGTCATACACAGGGCAAATAGCACTGGCGTCTGTTCCCAGCCTGTACAGTGTATTGGACTGAAGAGGATCTACTGTTCTTTTCAGTTTCCTCTGCAGAGTTGAAATAGATATGGCCGTGTGTGTAGGAAGCACAGTTCATTTGTTCTGAGCAAGCTTACTGTGTGGACCCCATAGGAAACTCAGTGCTTTTTTCTCAAAAGCAGAGTGTGTTAGTTGTAAGGCGAGATAGCGTTTGCTTCCCAGACCTAAATGGATTTGAATCACATGCAGTTTCTGGTCCTACAAGCAAGAGTTGTTTTCTGTTAAGAAGAGTCACTATTGCGCTCGCATTGTCATACACAGGGCAAATAGCACTGGCGTCTTTTCCCAGCATGTACAGTGTATTGGACTGAAGAGGATCTACTGTTCTTGTCAGTTTCCTACGCAGAGTTGAACTAGATATAGCCCGTGTGTGTAGGAAGCACAGTTCTTTTGTTCTGAGCAAGCTCACTGTTCTGGCCCTATAGGAAACACAGTAGAGTAGCAGAGTGCTCTTTACTCAAATGCAGAGTGTGTTTCTTGTAAGGTGAGCTAGTGTTTGTTTCCAAGTCCTAAATGGAGTTGAGTCACATGCAGTTTGTGGTCCTACGAGCAAGAGTTGTTTTCTGTTAAGAAGAGTCACTATTGCGTTCGCATTGTCATACACAGGGCAAATAGCACTGGCGTCTTTTCCCAGCATGTACAGTGTATTGCACTGAAGAGGATCTACTGTTCTTGTCAGTTTCCTAAGCAGAATTGAATTTGATATGGCCATTTGTGTAGGAAGTACAGTTCTTTTGTTCTGAGCAAGCTCACTGTACTGGCCCTATAGGTAACACAGTAGAGTAGAAGAGTGCTCTTTTCTCAAAAGCAGAGTGTGTTTCTTGTAAGGCGAGGTAGCGTTTGTTTCCCAGTCCTAAATGGAGTTGAATCAAATGCAGTTTTTGGTCCTACAAGCAAGAGTTGTTTTCTGGTAAGAAGAGTGACTATTGCGCTCCCCTTGCCATACATAGTGCAAATAGCCCTCTCGTCTGTTCCCAGCAAGTACAGTTTATTGGACTGAAGAGGAGCCACTGTTCTTGTCAGTTTCCTAAGCAGAGTTGAACTAGATATGGCCCGTGTGTGTAGGAAGCACAGTTCTTTTGTTCTGAGCAAGCTCACTGTTCGGACGCCATAGGAAACACAGTAGAGTAGAAGAGTGCTCTTTTCTCAAAAGCAGAGTGTGTTTCTTGTAAGGCGAGCTAGCGTTTGTTTCCCAGTCCTAAATGGAGTTGAAACAAATGCAGTTTTTGGTCCTACGAGCAAGAGTTGTTTTCTGGTAAGAAGAGTCACCATTGCGCTCCCATTGCCATACACAGTGCAAATAGCACTGGCCTCTGTTCTCAGCATGTACAGTGTATTGGACTGAAGAGGATCTACTGTTCTTGTCAGGTTCCTAAGCAGAGTTGAACTAGATAGGGCCCATGTGTGTAGGAAGCACAGTTCTTTTGTACTCAGCAAGCTCACTGTTCTGGCCCTATAGGAAACACAGTAGAGTAGAAGAGTGCTCTTTCCTCAAAAGCAGAGTGTGTTTCTGGTAAGGCGAGCTAGCGTTTGTTTCCCAGTCCTAAATGGAGTTGAATCACATCCAGTTTCCGTTCCTACGAGCAAGAGTTGTTTTCTGGTAAGGAATGTCACTATTGTGCTCCCATTGCCATACACAGTGCAAATAGCACTCGCGTCTGTTCCCAGCAAATACAGTGTATTGGACTGAAGAGGAGCTACTGTTCTTGTCAGTTTCCTAAGCAGAATTGAACTAGATATGGCCCGTGTGTCTAGGAAGCACAGTTCTTTTGTTCTGAGCAAGCTCACTGTTGGACCCCATAGGAAACACAGTAGAGTAGAAGAGTGCTCTTTTCTCAAAAGCAGAGTGTGTTTCTTGTAAGGCGAGCTAGCGTTTGTTTCCCAATCCTAAATGGAGTTGAATCACATGCAGTTTCTGTTCCTACGAGCAAGAGTTGTTTTCTGGTAAGAAGAGTCACTATTGCGCTCCCATTGTCATACACAGTACAAATAGCACTGGCGTCTGTACCCAGCATGTACAGTGTATTGGACTGAAGAGGATGTACTGTTCTTGTCAGGTTCCTAAGCAGAGTTGAACTAGATATGGCCCATGTGTGTAGGAAGCACAGTTCTTTTGTACTCAGCAAGCTCACTGTTCTGGCCCTATAGGAAACACAGTAGAGTAGAAGAGTGCTCTTTCCTCAAAAGCAGAGTGTGTTTTTTGTAAGGCGAGCTAGCGTTTGTTTCCCAGTCCTAAATGGAGTTGAATCACATGCAGTTTCTGGTCATACGAGCAAGAGTTGTTTTCTGGTAAGAAGAGTCACTATTGCGCTCCCATTGTCACTCACAGGGCAAATAGCACTGGCGTCTGTTCCTAGCATGTACAGTCCATTGGACTGAAGAGGTTCTACTGTTCTTGTCAGTTTCCTAAGCAGAATTGAACAAGATATGGCCCGTGTGTGTAGGAAGCACAGTTCTTTTGTTCTGAGCAAGCTCACATTTCGAACCCCTTAGGAAACACAGTAGAGTAGAAGAGTGCATTTTTCTCAAAAGCAGAGTGTGTTTCTTGTAAGGCGAGATAGCGTTTGTTTCCCAGTCCTAAATGGAGTTGAAATACACATGCAGTTTCTGGTCCTACGACCAAGTGTTGTTTTCTCATAAGAAGAGTCACTATTGCGCTCCCTATGCCATACACAGTGCAAATAGCCCTCGCGTCTGTTCCCAGCAAGTACAATGTATTGGACTGAAGAGGAGCTACTGTTCTTGTCAGTTTCCTAAGCAGAATTGAACTAGATATGGCCCGAGTGTGTAGGAAGCACAGTTCTTTTGTTCTGAGGAAGCTCACTGTTTGGACCCCATAGGAAACACAGTAGAGTAGAAGAGTGCTCTTTTCTCAAAAGCAGAGTGTGTTTCCTGTAAGGCGAGCTAGCGTTTGTTTCCCAGTCCTAAATGGAGTTGAATCACATGCAGTTTCTGGTCCTAAGAGCAAGGGTTGTTTTCTGGTAAGAAGAGTCACTATTGCGCTCCCATTGCCATACACAGTGCAAATGGCACTGGCGTCTGTACCCAGCATGTACAGCGTATTCGACTGAAGAGGATCTACTGTTCTTTTCAGTTTCCTAAGCAGAGTTGAACTAGATATGTTCCGTGTGTGTAGGAAGCACAGTTCTTTTGTTCTGAGCAAGCTCACTGTTTGGACGCCATAGGAAACACAGTAGAGTAGAAGAGTGCTCTTTTCTCAAAAGCAGAGTGTGTTTCTTGTAAGGCGAGCTAGCGTTTGTTTCCCAGTCCTAAATGGAGTTGAAACAAATGCAGTTTTTGGTCCTACGAGCAAGAGTTGTTTTCTTGTAAGAAGAGTCACTATTGTGCTCCCATTGCCATACACAGTGCAAATAGCACTGGCCTCTGTTCTCAGCATGTACAGTGTATTGGACTGAAGAGGATCTACTGTTCTTGTCAGGTTCCTAAGCAGAGTTGAACTAGATAGGGCCCATGTGTGTAGGAAGCACAGTTCTTTTGTACTCAGCAAGCTCACTGTTCTGGCCCTATAGGAAACACAGTAGAGTAGAAGAGTGTTCTTTTCTCAAAAGCAGAGTGTGTTTCTTGTAAGGCGCGGTAGCGTTTGTTTCCCAGTCCTAAATGAAGTTGAATCACATGCAGTTTCTGGTCCTACGAGCAAGAGTTTTTTCTGGTAATAAGAGTCACTATTGCGCCCCCATTGTCATACACAGGGCAAATAGCACTGGCCTCGGTTCTCAGCATGTACAGTGTATTGGACTGAAGAGGATCTACTGTTCTTGTCAGGTTCCTAAGCAGAGTTGAACTAGATATGGCCCATGTGTGTAGGAGGCACAGTTCTTTTGTACTCAGCAAGCTCACTGTTCTGGCCCTATAGGAAACACAGTAGAGTAGAAGAGTGCTCTTTCCTCAAAAGCAGAGTGTGTTTCTTGTAAGGCGAGCTAGCGTTTGTTTCCCAGTCTTAAATGGTGTTGAATCACATGCAGTTTCCATTCCTACGAGCAAGAGTTGTTTTCTAGTAAGGAAAGTCACTATTGCGCTCCCATTGACATACACAGTGCAAATAGCACTCGCGTCTGTTCCCAGCAAGTACAGTGTATTGGACTGAAGAGGAGCTACTGTTCTTGTCAGGTTCCTAAGCAGAGTTGAACTAGATATGTCCCGTGTGTATAAAGCACAGTTCTGTTGTTCTCAGCAAGCTGAGTGTTCGGACTCCATAGGAAACACAGTAGAGTAGAAGAGTGCTCTTTTCTCAAAAGCCGAGTGTGTTTAGTGTAAGGCGACCTAGCGTTTGCTTCCCAGTCCTAAATGGAGTTGAATCACATGCAGTTTCTGGTCCTAAGAGCAAGAGTTGTTTTCTGGTAAGAAGAGTCACTATTGCGCTCCCATTGCCATACACAGTGCAAAGAGCACTCGCGTTTGCTCTCAGCAAGTACAGTGTATTGGATTGAAGAGGAGCCACTGTTCTTGTCAGTTTCCTAAGCAGACTTGAACTCGATATGGCCCGTGTGTGTAGGAAGCACAGTTCTTTTGTTCTGAGCAAGCTCACTTTCTGGCCCTATAGGAAACACAGTAGAGTAGAAGAGTGCTCTTTTCTCAAAAGCAGAGTGTGTTTCTTGTAAGGCGAGCTAGCGTTTGTTTCCCAGTCCTAAATGGAGTTGAATCACATCCAGTTTCCGTTCCTACGAGCAAGAGTTATTTTCTGGTAAGGAATGTCACTATTGTGCTCCCATTGCCATACACAGTGCAAATAGCACTCGCGTCTGTTCCCAGCAAGTACAGTGTATTGGACTGAAGAGGAGCTACTGTTCTTGTCAGTTTCCTAAGCAGAATTGAACTAGATATGGCCCGTGTGTCTAGGAAGCACAGTTCTTTTGTTCTGAGCAAGCTCACTGTTGGACCCCATAGGAAACACAGTAGAGTAGAAGAGTGCTCTTTTCTCAAAAGCAGAGTGTGTTTCTTGTAAGGCGAGCTAGCGTTTGTTTCCCAATCCTAAATGGAGTTGAATCACATGCAGTTTCTGTTCCTACGAGCAAGAGTTGTTTTCTGGTAAGAAGAGTCACTATTGCGCTCCCATTGTCATACACAGTACAAATAGCACTGGCGTCTGTACCCAGCATGTACAGTGTATTGGACTGAAGAGGATGTACTGTTCTTGTCAGGTTCCTAAGCAGAGTTGAACTAGATATGGCCCATGTGTGTAGGAAGCACAGTTCTTTTGTACTCAGCAAGCTCACTGTTCTGGCCCTATAGGAAACACAGTAGAGTAGAAGAATGCTCTTTCCTAAAAAGCAGATTGTGTTTTTTGTAAGGCGAGCTAGCGTTTGTTTCCCAGTTCTAAATGGAGTTGAATCACATGCAGTTTCTGTTCCTACGAGCAAGAGTTGTTTTCTGGTAAGAAGAGTCACTATTGTGCTCCCATTGTCACACACAGGGCAAATAGCACTGGCGTCTGTTCCTAGCATGTACAGTCCATTGGACTGAAGAGGTTCTACTGTTCTTGTCAGTTTCCTAAGCAGAATTGAACAAGATATGGCCCGTGTGTGTAGGAAGCACAGTTCTTTTGTTCTGAGCAAGCTCACATTTCGAACCCCTTAGGAAACACAGTAGAGTAGAAGAGTGCATTTTTCTCAAAAGCAGAGTGTGTTTCTTGTAAGGCGAACTAGCATTTGTTTCCCAGTCCTAAATGGAGTTGAAATACACATGCAGTTTCTGGTCCTACGACCAAGTGTTGTTTTCTCATAAGAAGAGTCACTATTGCGCTCCCTATGCCATACACAGTGCAAATAGCCCTCGCGTCTGTTCCCAGCAAGTACAGTGTATTGGACTGAAGAGGAGCTACTGTTCTTGTCAGTTTCCTAAGCAGAATTGAACTAGATATGGCCCGAATGTGTAGGAAGCACAGTTCTTTTGTTCTGAGGAAGCTCACTGTTTGGATCCCATAGGAAACACAGTAGAGTAGAAGAGTGCTCTTTTCTCAAAAGCAGAGTGTGTTTCTTGTAAGGCGAGCTAGCGTTTGTTTCCCAGTCCTAAATGGAGTTGAATCACATGCAGTTTCTGGTCCTAAGAGCAAGGGTTGTTTTCTGGTAAGAAGAGTCACTATTGCGCTCCCATTGCCATACACAGTGCAAATGGCACTGGCGTCTGTACCCAGCATGTACAGCGTATTCGACTGAAGAGGATCTACTGTTCTTTTCAGTTTCCTAAGCAGAGTTGAACTAGATATGTTCCGTGTGTGTAGGAAGCACAGTTCTTTTGTTCTGAGCAAGCTCACTGTTCGGACGCCATAGGAAACACAGTAGAGTAGAAGAGTGCTCTTTTCTCAAAAGCAGAGTGTGTTTCTTGTAAGGCGAGCTAGCGTTTGTTTCCCAGTCCTAAATGGAGTTGAAACAAATGCAGTTTTTGGTCCTACGAGCAAGAGTTGTTTTCTGGTAAGAAGAGTCACTATTGTGCTCCCATTGCCATACACAGTGCAAATAGCACTGGCCTCTGTTCTCAGCATGTACAGTGTATTGGACTGAAGAGGATCTACTGTTCTTGTCAGGTTCCTAAGCAGAGTTGAACTAGATAGGGCCCATGTGTGTAGGAAGCACAGTTCTTTTGTACTCAGCAAGCTCACTGTTCTGGCCCTATAGGAAACACAGTAGAGTAGAAGAGTGTTCTTTTCTCAAAAGCAGAGTGTGTTTCTTGTAAGGCGCGGTAGCGTTTGTTTCCCAGTCCTAAATGAAGTTGAATCACATGCAGTTTCTGGTCCTACGAGCAAGAGTTTTTTCTGGTAATAAGAGTCACTATTGCGCCCCCATTGTCATACACAGGGCAAATAGCACTGGCCTCTGTTCTCAGCATGTACAGTGTATTGGACTGAAGAGGATCTACTGTTCTTGTCAGGTTCCTAAGCAGAGTTGAACTAGATATGGCCCATGTGTGTAGGAGGCACAGTTCTTTTGTACTCAGCAAGCTCACTGTTCTGGCCCTATTGGAAACACAGTAGAGTAGAAGAGTGCTCTTTCCTCAAAAGCAGAGTGTGTTTCTTGTAAGGCGAGCTAGCGTTTGTTTCCCAGTCTTAAATGGTGTTGAATCACATGCAGTTTCTGTTCCTACGAGCAAGAGTTGTTTTCTAGTAAGGAAAGTCACTATTGCGCTCCCATTGACATACACAGTGCAAATAGCACTCGCGTCTGTTCCCAGCAAGTACAGTGTATTGGACTGAAGAGGAGCTACTGTTCTTGTCAGGTTCCTAAGCAGAGTTGAACTAGATATGTCCCGTGTGTATAAAGCACAGTTCTGTTGTTCACAGCAAGCTGAGTGTTCAGACTCCATAGGAAACACAGTAGAGTAGAAGAGTGCTCTTTTCTCAAAAGCCGAGTGTGTTTAGTGTAAGGCGACCTAGCGTTTGCTTCCCAGTCCTAAATGGAGTTGAATCACATGCAGTTTCTGGTCCTAAGAGCAAGAGTTGTTTTCTGGTAAGAAGAGTCACTATTGCGCTCCCATTGCCATACACAGTGCAAAGAGCACTCGCGTTTGCTCTCAGCAAGTACAGTGTATTGGATTGAAGAGGAGCCACTGTTCTTGTCAGTTTCCTAAGCAGACTTGAACTCGATATGGCCCGTGTGTGTAGGAAGCACAGTTCTTTTGTTCTGAGCAAGCTCACTTTCTGGCCCTATAGGAAACACAGTAGAGTAGAAGAGTGCTCTTTTCTCAAAAGCAGAGTGTGTTTCTTGTAAGGCGTAAGCAGAATTGAACTAGATACGGCCATGTGTGTAGGAAGCACAGTTCTTTTGTTCTGAGCAAGCTCACTGTTCTGGCCCTATAGGAAACACAGTAGAGTAGAAGAGTGCTCTTTTCTCAAAAGCAGAGTGTGTTTCTTGTAAGGCGAGGTAGCGTTTGTTTCCCAGTCCTAAATGGAGTTGAATCAAATGCAGTTTTTGGTCCTACGAGCAAGAGTTGTTTTCTGGTAAGAAGAGTGACTATTGCGGTCTCTTTGCCATACATAGTGCAAATAGCCCTCTCGTCTGTTCCCAGCAAGTACAGTGTATTGGACTGAAGAGGAGCCACTGTTCTTGTCAGTTTCCTAAGCAGAGTTGAACTAGATATGGCCCGTGTGTGTAGGAAGCACAGTTCTTTTGTTCTCAGCAAGCTCACTGTTCGGACCCCATAGAAAACACAGTAGAGTAGAAGAGTGCTCTTTTCTCAAAAGCAGAGTGTGTTTCTTGTAAGGCGAGATAGAGTTTGCTTCCCAGACCTCAATGGAGTTGAATCACATGCAGTTTCTGGTCCTACAAGCAAGAGTTGTTTTCTGGTAAGAAGAGTCACTATTGTGCTCGCATTGTCATACACAGGGCAAATAGCACTGGCGTCTGTTCCCAGCCTGTACAGTGTATTGGACTGAAGAGGATCTACTGTTCTTTTCAGTTTCCTCTGCAGAGTTGAAATAGATATGGCCGTGTGTGTAGGAAGCACAGTTCATTTGTTCTGAGCAAGCTTACTGTGTGGACCCCATAGGAAACTCAGTGCTTTTTTCTCAAAAGCAGAGTGTGTTAGTTGTAAGGCGAGATAGCGTTTGCTTCCCAGACCTAAATGGATTTGAATCACATGCAGTTTCTGGTCCTACAAGCAAGAGTTGTTTTCTGTTAAGAAGAGTCACTATTGCGCTCGCATTGTCATACACAGGGCAAATAGCACTGGCGTCTTTTCCCAGCATGTACAGTGTATTGGACTGAAGAGGATCTACGGTTCTTGTCAGTTTCCTACGCAGAGTTGAACTAGATATAGCCCGTGTGTGTAGGAAGCACAGTTCTTTTGTTCTGAGCAAGCTCACTGTTCTGGCCCTATAGGAAACACAGTAGAGTAGCAGAGTGCTCTTTACTCAAATGCAGAGTGTGTTTCTTGTAAGGTGAGCTAGTGTTTGTTTCCAAGTCCTAAATGGAGTTGAGTCACATGCAGTTTGTGGTCCTACGAGCAAGAGTTGTTTTCTGTTAAGAAGAGTCACTATTGCGTTCGCATTGTCATACACAGGGCAAATAGCACTGGCGTCTTTTCCCAGCATGTACAGTGTATTGCACTGAAGAGGATCTACTGTTCTTGTCAGTTTCCTAAGCAGAATTGAAATAGATATGGCCATGTGTGCAGGAAGTACAGTTCTTTTGTTCTGAGCAAGCTCACTGTTCGGACCCCATAGGAAATACAGTAGAGTAGAAGAGTGCTCTTTTCTCAAAAGCAGAGTGTGTGTCTTGTAAGTCGAGCTAGTGTTTTTTTCCCAGTCCTAAATGGAGTTGAATCAAATGCAGTTTTTGGTCCTACGAGCAAGAGTTGCTTTCTGGTAACAAGAGTCACTATTGTGCTCCCATTGCCGTACACAGTGCAAATAGCACTCGCATCTGTTCCCAGCAAGTACAGTGCATTGGACTGAAGAGGAGCTACTGTTCTCGTCAGTTTTCAAAGCAGAGTTGAACTAGATATGGCCCGTGTGTGTAAGAAGCACAGTTCCTTTGTTCTGAGCAAGCTCACTGTTCTGGCCCTATAGGAAACACATTAGAGTAGAAGAGTGCTCTTTTCTCAAAAGCAGAGTGTGTTTCTTGTAAAGCGAGCTACCGTTTGTTTCTGAGTCCTAAATGGAGTTGAATCACATGCAGTTTTTGGTCCTACGCGCAAGAGTTGTTTTCTGGTAAGGAAAGTCACTGTTGTGCTCCCGTTGCCCAACACAGTGCAAATAGAAAACGCATCTGTTTCCAGCAAGTACAGTGTATTGGACTGAAGAGGAGCTACTGTTCTTGTCAGTTTCCTAAGCAGAATTGAATTTGATATGGCCATTTGTGTAGGAAGTACAGTTCTTTTGTTCTGAGCAAGCTCACTGTACTGGCCCTATAGGTAACACAGTAGAGTAGAAGAGTGCTCTTTTCTCAAAAGCAGAGTGTGTTTCGTGTAAGGCGAGGTAGCGTTTGTTTCCCAGTCCTAAATGGAGTTGAATCAAATGCAGTTTTTGTTCCTACAAGCAAGAGTTGTTTTCTGGTAAGAAGAGTGACTATTGCGCTCCCCTTGCCATACATAGTGCAAATAGCCCTCTCGTCTGTTCCCAGCAAGTACAGTGTATTGGACTGAAGAGGAGCCACTGTTCTTGTCAGTTTCCTAAGCAGAGTTGAACTAGATATGGCCCGTGTGTGTAGGAAGCACAGTTCTTTTGTTCTCAGCAAGCTCACTGTTCGGACCCCATAGAAAACACAGTAGAGTAGAAGAGTGCTCTTTTCTCAAAAGCAGAGTGTGTTTCTTGTAAGGCGAGATAGCGTTTGCTTCCCAGACCTCAATGGAGTTGAATCACATGCAGTTTCTGGTCCTACAAGCAAGAGTTGTTTTCTGGTAAGAAGAGTCACTGTTGCGCTCGCATTGTCATACACAGGGCAAATAGCACTGGCGTCTGTTCCCAGCCTGTACAGTGTATTGGACTGAAGAGGATCTACTGTTCTTGTCAGGTTCCTAAGCAGAGTTGAACTAGATATGGCCCATGTGTGTAGGAAGCACAGTTTTTTGTACTCAGCAAGCTCACAGTTCTGGCCCTATAGGAAACACAGTAGAGTAGAAGAGTGCTCTTTCCTAAAAAGCAGAGTGTGTTTCTTGTAAGGCGAGCTAGCGTTTGTTTCCCAGTCCTAAATGGAGTTGAATCACATGCAGTTTCTGGTCATACGAGCAAGAGTTGTTTTCTGGTAAGAAGAGTCACTATTGCGCTCCCATTGTCACACACAGGGCAAATAGCACTGGCGTCTGTTCCTAGCATGTACAGTCCATTGGACTGAAGAGGTTCTACTGTTCTTGTCAGTTTCCGAAGCAGAATTGAACAAGATATGGCCCGTGTGTGTAGGAAGCACAGTTCTTTTGTTCTGAGCAAGCTCACATTTCAAACCCCTTAGGAAACACAGTAGAGTAGAAGAGTGCATTTTTCTCAAAAGCAGAGTGTGTTTCTTGTAAGGCGAGCTAGCGTTTGTTTCCCAGTCCTAAATGGAGTTGAAATACACATGCAGTTTCTGGTCCTACGCGCAAGTGTTGTTTTCTCATAAGAAGAGTCACTATTGCGCTCCCTATGCCATACACAGTGCAAATAGCCCTCGTGTCTGTTCCCAGCAAGTACAGTGTATTGGACTGAAGAGGAGCTACTGTTCTTGTCAGTTTCCTAAGCAGAATTGAACTAGATATGGCCCGAATGTGTAGGAAGCACAGTTCTTTTGTTCTGAGGAAGCTCACTGTTTGGACCCCATAGGAAACACAGTAGAGTAGAAGAGTGCTCTTTTCTCAAAAGCAGAGTGTGTTTCTTGTAAGGCGAGCTAGCGTTTGTTTCCCAGTCCTAAATGGAGTTGAATCACATGCAGTTTCTGGTCCTAAGAGCAAGGGTTGTTTTCTGGTAAGAAGAGTCACTATTGCGCTCCCATTGCCATACACAGTGCAAATGGCACTGGCGTCTGTACCCAGCATGTACAGCGTATTCGAAGGAAGAGGATCTACTGTTCTTTTCAGTTTCCTAAGCAGAGTTGAACTAGATATGTTCCGTGTGTGTAGGAAGCACAGTTCTTTTGTTCTGAGCAAGCTCACTGTTCGGACGCCATAGGAAACACAGTAGAGTAGAAGAGTGCTCTTTTCTCAAAAGCAGAGTGTGTTTCTTGTAAGGCGAGCTAGCGTTTGTTTCCCAGTCCTAAATGGAGTTGAAACAAATGCAGTTTTTGGTCCTACGAGCAAGAGTTGTTTTCTGGTAAGAAGAGTCACCATTGCGCTCCCATTGCCATACACAGTGCAAATAGCACTGGCCTCTGTTCTCAGCATGTACAGTGTATTGGACTGAAGAGGATCTACTGTTCTTGTCAGTCTCCTAAGCAGAGATGAACTAGATAGGGCCCATGTGTGTAGGAAGCACAGTTCTTTTGTACTCAGCAAGCTCACTGTTCTGGCCCTATAGGAAACACAGTAGAGTAGAAGAGTGCTCTTTCCTCAAAAGCAGAGTGTGTTTCTTGTAAGGCGAGCTAGCGTTTGTTTCCCAGTCCTAAATGGAGTTGAATCACATCCAGTTTCCGTTCCTACGAGCAAGAGTTGTTTTCTGGTAAGGAATGTCACTATTGTGCTCCCATTGCCATACACAGTGCAAATAGCACTCGCGTCTGTTCCCAGCAAGTACAGTGTATTGGACTGAAGAGGAGCTACTGTTCTTGTCAGTTTCCTAAGCAGAATTGAACTAGATATGGCCCGTGTGTCTAGGAAGCACAGTTCTTTTGTTCTGAGCAAGCTCACTGTTGGACCCCATAGGAAACACAGTAGAGTAGAAGAGTGCTCTTTTCTCAAAAGCAGAGTGTGTTTCTTGTAAGGCGAGCTAGCGTTTGTTTCCCAATCCTAAATGGAGTTGAATCACATGCAGTTTCTGTTCCTACGAGCAAGAGTTGTTTTCTGGTAAGAAGAGTCACTATTGCGCTCCCATTGTCATTCACAGTACAAATAGCACTGGCGTCTGTACCCAGCATGTACAGTGTATTGGACTGAAGAGGATGTACTGTTCTTGTCAGGTTCCTAAGCAGAGTTGAACTAGATATGGCCCATGTGTGTAGGAAGCACAGTTCTTTTGTACTCAGCAAGCTCACTGTTCTGGCCCTATAGGAAACACAGTAGAGTAGAAGAATGCTCTTTCCTCAAAAGCAGAGTGTGTTTTTTGTAAGGCGAGCTAGCGTTTGTTTCCCAGTTCTAAATGGAGTTGAATCACATGCAGTTTCTGGTCATACGAGCAAGAGTTGTTTTCTGGTAAGAAGAGTCACTATTGCGCTCCCATTGTCACACACAGGGCAAATAGCACTGGCGTCTGTTCCTAGCATGTACAGTCCATTGGACTGAAGAGGTTCTACTGTTCTTGTCAGTTTCCTAAGCAGAATTGAACAAGATATGGCCCATGTGTGTAGGAAGCACAGTTCTTTTGTTCTGAGCAAGCTCACATTTCGAACCCCTTAGGAAACACAGTAGAGTAGAAGAGTGCATTTTTCTCAAAAGCAGAGTGTGTTTCTTGTAAGGCGAGCTAGCGTTTGTTTCCCAGTCCTAAATGGAGTTGAAATACACATGCAGTTTCTGGTCCTACGCGCAAGTGTTGTTTTCTCATAAGAAGAGTCACTATTGCGCTCCCTATGCCATACACAGTGCAAATAGCCCTCGTGTCTGTTCCCAGCAAGTACAGTGTATTGGACTGAAGAGGAGCTACTGTTCTTGTCAGTTTCCTAAGCAGAATTGAACTAGATATGGCCCGAATGTGTAGGAAGCACAGTTCTTTTGTTCTGAGGAAGCTCACTGTTTGGACCCCATAGGAAACACAGTAGAGTAGAAGAGTGCTCTTTTCTCAAAAGCAGAGTGTGTTTCTTGTAAGGCGAGCTAGCGTTTGTTTCCCAGTCCTAAATGGAGTTGAATCACATGCAGTTTCTGGTCCTAAGAGCAAGGGTTGTTTTCTGGTAAGAAGAGTCACTATTGCGCTCCCATTGCCATACACAGTGCAAATGGCACTGGCGTCTGTACCCAGCATGTACAGCGTATTCGACGGAAGAGGATCTACTGTTCTTTTCAGTTTCCTAAGCAGAGTTGAACTAGATATGTTCCGTGTGTGTAGGAAGCACAGTTCTTTTGTTCTGAGCAAGCTCACTGTTCGGACGCCATAGGAAACACAGTAGAGTAGAAGAGTGCTCTTTTCTCAAAAGCAGAGTGTGTTTCTTGTAAGGCGAGCTAGCGTTTGTTTCCCAGTCCTAAATGGAGTTGAAACAAATGCAGTTTTTGGTCCTACGAGCAAGAGTTGTTTTCTGGTAAGAAGAGTCACTATTGTGCTCCCATTGCCATACACAGTGCAAATAGCACTGGCCTCTGTTCTCAGCATGTACAGTGTATTGGACTGAAGAGGATCTACTGTTCTTGTCAGGTTCCTAAGCAGAGTTGAACTAGATAGGGCCCATGTGTGTAGGAAGCACAGTTCTTTTGTACTCAGCAAGCTCACTGTTCTGGCCCTATAGGAAACACAGTAGAGTAGAAGAGTGTTCTTTTCTCAAAAGCAGAGTGTGTTTCTTGTAAGGCGCAGTAGCGTTTGTTTCCCAGTCCTAAATGAAGTTGAATCACATGCAGTTTCTGGTCCTACGAGCAAGAGTTTTTTCTGGTAATAAGAGTCACTATTGCGCCCCCATTGTCATACACAGGGCAAATAGCACTGGCCTCTGTTCTCAGCATGTACAGTGTATTGGACTGAAGAGGATCTACTGTTCTTGTCAGGTTCCTAAGCAGAGTTGAACTAGATATGGCCCATGTGTGTAGGAGGCACAGTTCTTTTGTACTCAGCAAGCTCACTGTTCTGGCCCTATAGGAAACACAGTAGAGTAGAAGAGTGCTCTTTCCTCAAAAGCAGAGTGTGTTTCTTGTAAGGCGAGCTAGCGTTTGTTTCCCAGTCTTAAATGGTGTTGAATCACATGCAGTTTCCGTTCCTACGAGCAAGAGTTGTTTTCTAGTAAGGAAAGTCACTATTGCGCTCCCATTGACATACACAGTGCAAATAGCACTCGCGTCTGTTCCCAGAAAGTACAGTGTATTGGACTGAAGAGGAGCTACTGTTCTTGTCAGGTTCCTAAGCAGAGTTGAACTAGATATGTCCCGTGTGTATAAAGCACAGTTCTGTTGTTCTCAGCAAGCTGAGTGTTCGGACTCCATAGGAAACACAGTAGAGTAGAAGAGTGCTCTTTTCTCAAAAGCCGAGTGTGTTTAGTGTAAGGCGACCTAGCGTTTGCTTCCAGTCCTAAATGGAGTTGAATCACATGCAGTTTCTGGTCCTAAGAGCAAGAGTTGTTTTCTGGTAAGAAGAGTCACTATTGCGCTCCCATTGCCATACACAGTGCAAAGAGCACTCGCGTTTGCTCTCAGCAAGTACAGTGTATTGGATTGAAGAGGAGCCACTGTTCTTGTCAGTTTCCTAAGCAGACTTGAACTCGATATGGCCCGTGTGTGTAGGAAGCACAGTTCTTTTGTTCTGAGCAAGCTCACTTTCTGGCCCTATAGGAAACACAGTAGAGTAGAAGAGTGCTCTTTTCTCAAAAGCAGAGTGTGTTTCTTGTAAGGCGTAAGCAGAATTGAACTAGATACGGCCATGTGTGTAGGAAGCACAGTTCTTTTGTTCTGAGCAAGCTCACTGTTCTGGCCCTATAGGAAACACAGTAGAGTAGAAGAGTGCTCTTTTCTCAAAAGCAGAGTGTGTTTCTTGTAAGGCGAGGTAGCGTTTGTTTCCCAGTCCTAAATGGAGTTGAATCAAATGCAGTTTTTGGTCCTACGAGCAAGAGTTGTTTTCTGGTAAGAAGAGTGACTATTGCGGTCTCTTTGCCATACATAGTGCAAATAGCCCTCTCGTCTGTTCCCAGCAAGTACAGTGTATTGGACTGAAGAGGAGCCACTGTTCTTGTCAGTTTCCTAAGCAGAGTTGAACTAGATATGGCCCGTGTGTGTAGGAAGCACAGTTCTTTTGTTCTCAGCAAGCTCACTGTTCGGACCCCATAGAAAACACAGTAGAGTAGAAGAGTGCTCTTTTCTCAAAAGCAGAGTGTGTTTCTTGTAAGGCGAGATAGCGTTTGCTTCCCAGACCTCAATGGAGTTGAATCACATGCAGTTTCTGGTCCTACAAGCAAGAGTTGTTTTCTGGTAAGAAGAGTCACTATTGTGCTCGCATTGTCATACACAGGGCAAATAGCACTGGCGTCTGTTCCCAGCCTGTACAGTGTATTGGACTGAAGAGGATCTACTGTTCTTTTCAGTTTCCTCTGCAGAGTTGAAATAGATATGGCCGTGTGTGTAGGAAGCACAGTTCATTTGTTCTGAGCAAGCTTACTGTGTGGACCCCATAGGAAACTCAGTGCTTTTTTCTCAAAAGCAGAGTGTGTTAGTTGTAAGGCGAGATAGCGTTTGCTTCCCAGACCTAAATGGATTTGAATCACATGCAGTTTCTGGTCCTACAAGCAAGAGTTGTTTTCTGTTAAGAAGAGTCACTATTGCGCTCGCATTGTCATACACAGGGCAAATAGCACTGGCGTCTTTTCCCAGCATGTACAGTGTATTGGACTGAAGAGGATCTACGGTTCTTGTCAGTTTCCTACGCAGAGTTGAACTAGATATAGCCCGTGTGTGTAGGAAGCACAGTTCTTTTGTTCTGAGCAAGCTCACTGTTCTGGCCCTATAGGAAACACAGTAGAGTAGCAGAGTGCTCTTTACTCAAATGCAGAGTGTGTTTCTTGTAAGGCGAGCTAGTGTTTGTTTCCAAGTCCTAAATGGAGTTGAGTCACATGCAGTTTGTGGTCCTACGAGCAAGAGTTGTTTTCTGTTAAGAAGAGTCACTATTGCGTTCGCATTGTTATACACAGGGCAAATAGCACTGGCGTCTTTTCCCAGCATGTACAGTGTATTGCACTGAAGAGGATCTACTGTTCTTGTCAGTTACCTAAGCAGAATTGAAATAGATATGGCCATGTGTGCAGGAAGTGCAGTTCTTTTGTTCTGAGCAAGCTCACTGTTCGGACCCCATAGGAAATACAGTAGAGTAGAAGAGTGCTCTTTTCTCAAAAGCAGAGTGTGTTTCTTGTAAGTCGAGCTAGTGTTTTTTTCCCAGTCCTAAATGGAGTTGAATCAAATGCAGGTTTTGGTCCTACGAGCAAGAGTTGCTTTCTGGTAACAAGAGTCACTATTGTGCTCCCATTGCCGTACACAGTGCAAATAGCACTCGCATCGGTTCCCAGCAAGTACAGTGCATTGGACTGAAGAGGAGCTACTGTTCTCGTCAGTTTTCAAAGCAGAGTTGAACTAGATATGGCCTCTGTGTGTAAGAAGCACAGTTCCTTTGTTCTGAGCAAGCTCACTGTTCTGGCCCTATAGGAAACACATTAGAGTAGAAGAGTGCTCTTTTCTCAAAAGCAGAGTGTGTTTCTTGTAAAGCGAGCTACCGTTTGTTTCTGAGTCCTAAATGGAGTTGAATCACATGCAGTTTTTGGTCCTACGCGCAAGAGTTGTTTTCTGGTGAGGAAAGTCACTGTTGTGCTCCCGTTGCCCAACACAGTGCAAATAGAAAACGCATCTGTTTCCAGCAAGTACAGTGTATTGGACTGAAGAGGAGCTACTGTTCTTGTCAGTTTCCTAAGCAGAATTGAATTTGATATGGCCATTTGTGTAGGAAGTACAGTTCTTTTGTTCTGAGCAAGCTCACTCTACTGGCCCTATAGGTAACACAGTAGAGTAGAAGAGTGCTCTTTTCTCAAAAGCAGACTGTGTTTCTTGTAAGGCGAGGTAGCGTTTGTTTCCCAGTCCTAAATGGAGTTGAATCAAATGCAGTTTTTGTTCCTACAAGCAAGAGTTGTTTTCTGGTAAGAAGAGTGACTATTGCGCTCCCCTTGCCATACATAGTGCAAATAGCCCTCTCGTCTGTTCCCAGCAAGTACAGTGTATTGGACTGAAGAGGAGCCACTGTTCTTGTCAGTTTCCTAAGCAGAGTTGAACTAGATATGGCCCGTGTGTGTAGGAAGCACAGTACTTTTGTTCTCAGCAAGCTCACTGTTCGGACCCCATAGAAAACACAGTAGAGTAGAAGAGTGCTCTTTTCTCAAAAGCAGAGTGTGTTTCTTGTAAGGCGAGATAGCGTTTGCTTCCCAGACCTCAATGGAGTTGAATCACATGCAGTTTCTGGTCCTACAAGCAAGAGTTGTTTTCTGGTAAGAAGAGTCACTATTGCGCTCGCATTGTCATACACAGGGCAAATAGCACTGGCGTCTGTTCCCAGCCTGTACAGTGTATTGGACTGAAGAGGATCTACTGTTCTTGTCAGGTTCCTAAGCAGAGTTGAACTAGATATGGCCCATGTGTGTAGGAAGCACAGTTTTTTGTACTCAGCAAGCTCACAGTTCTGGCCCTATAGGAAACACAGTAGAGTAGAAGAGTGCTCTTTCCTAAAAAGCAGAGTGTGTTTCTTGTAAGGCGAGCTAGCGTTTGTTTCCCAGTCCTAAATGGAGTTGAATCACATGCAGTTTCTGGCCATACGAGCAAGAGTTGTTTTCTGGTAAGAAGAGTCACTATTGCGCTCCCATTGTCACATACAGGGCAAATAGCACTGGCGTCTGTTCCTAGCATGTACAGTCCATTGGACTGAAGAGGTTCTACTGTTCTTGTCAGTTTCCTAAGCAGAATTGAACAAGATATGGCCCGTGTGTGTAGGAAGCACAGTTCTTTTGTTCTGAGCAAGCCTACATTTCAAACCCCTTAGGAAACACAGTAGAGTAGAAGCGTGCATTTTTCTCAAAAGCAGAGTGTGTTTCTTGTAAGGCGAGCTAGCGTTTGTTTCCCAGTCCTAAATGGAGTTGAAATACACATGCAGTTTCTGGTCCTACGCGCAAGTGTTGTTTTCTCATAAGAAGAGTCACTATTGCGCTCCCTATGCCATACACAGTGCAAATAGCCCTCGCGTCTGTTCCCAGCAAGTACAGTGTATTGGACTGAAGAGGAGCTACTGTTCTTGTCAGTTTCCTAAGCAGACTTGAACTCGATATGGCTCGAGTGTGTAGGAAGCACAGTTCTTTTGTTCTGAGGAAGCTCACTGTTTGGATCCCATAGGAAACACAGTAGAGTAGAAGAGTGCTCTTTTCTCAAAAGCAGAGTGTGTTTCTTGTAAGGCGAGCTAGCGTTTGTTTCCCAGTCCTAAATGGAGTTGAATCACATGCAGTTTCTGGTCCTAAGAGCAAGGGTTGTTTTCTGGTAAGAAGAGTCACTATTGCGCTCCCATTGCCATACACAGTGCAAATGGCACTGGCGTCTGTACCCAGCATGTACAGCGTATTCGACTGAAGAGGATCTACTGTTCTTTTCAGTTTCCTAAGCAGAGTTGAACTAGATATGTTCCGTGTTTGTAGGAAGCACAGTTCTTTTGTTCTGAGCAAGCTCACTGTTCGGACGCCATAGGAAACACAGTAGAGTAGAAGAGTGCTCTTTTCTCAAAAGCAGAGTGTGTTTCTTGTAAGGCGAGCTAGCGTTTGTTTCCCAGTCCTAAATGGAGTTGAAACAAATGCAGTTTTTGGTCCTACGAGCAAGAGTTGTTTTCTGGTAAGAAGAGTCACCATTGCGCTCCCATTGCCATACACAGTGCAAATAGCACTGGCCTCTGTTCTCAGCATGTACAGTGTATTGGACTGAAGAGGATCTACTGTTCTTGTCAGTCTCCTAAGCAGAGTTGAACTAGATAGGGCCCATGTGTGTAGGAAGCACAGTTCTTTTGTACTCAGCAAGCTCACTGTTCTGGCCCTATAGGAAACACAGTAGAGGAGAAGAGTGCTCTTTCCTCAAAAGCAGAGTGTGTTTCTTGTAAGGCGAGCTAGCGTTTGTTTCCCAGTCCTAAATGGAGTTGAATCACATCCAGTTTCCGTTCCTACGAGCAAGAGTTGTTTTCTGATAAGGAATGTCACTATTGTGCTCCCATTGCCATACACAGTGCAAATAGCACTCGCGTCTGTTCCCAGCAAGTACAGTGTATTGGACTGAAGAGGAGCTACTGTTCTTGTCAGTTTCCTAAGCAGAATTGAACTAGATATGGCCCGTGTGTCTAGGAAGCACAGTTCTTTTTTTCTGAGCAAGCTCACTGTTGGACCCCATAGGAAACACAGTAGAGTAGAAGAGTGCTCTTTTCTCAAAAGCAGAGTGTGTTTCTTGTAAGGCGCGGTAGCGTTTGTTTCCCAGTCCTAAATGAAGTTGAATCACATGCAGTTTCTGGTCCTACGAGCAAGAGTTTTTTCTGGTAATAAGAGTCACTATTGCGCCCCCATTGTCATACACAGGGCAAATAGCACTGGCCTCTGTTCTCAGCATGTACAGTGTATTGGACTGAAGAGGATCTACTGTTCTTGTCAGGTTCCTAAGCAGAGTTGAACTAGATATGGCCCATGTGTGTAGGAGGCACAGTTCTTTTGTACTCAGCAAGCTCACTGTTCTGGCCCTATAGGAAACACAGTAGAGTAGAAGAGTGCTCTTTCCTCAAAAGCAGAGTGTGTTTCTTGTAAGGCGAGCTAGCGTTTGTTTCCCAGTCTTAAATGGTGTTGAATCACATGCAGTTTCCGTTCCTACGAGCAAGAGTTGTTTTCTAGTAAGGAAAGTCACTATTGCGCTCCCATTGACATACACAGTGCAAATAGCACTCGCGTCTGTTCCCAGCAAGTACAGTGTATTGGACTGAAGAGGAGCTACTGTTCTTGTCAGGTTCCTAAGCAGAGTTGAACTAGATATGTCCCGTGTGTATAAAGCACAGTTCTGTTGTTCTCAGCAAGCTGAGTGTTCAGACTCCATAGGAAACACAGTAGAGTAGAAGAGTGCTCTTTTCTCAAAAGCCGAGTGTGTTTAGTGTAAGGCGACCTAGCGTTTGCTTCCCAGTCCTAAATGGAGTTGAATCACATGCAGTTTCTGGTCCTAAGAGCAAGAGTTGTTTTCTGGTAAGAAGAGTCACTATTGCGCTCCCATTGCCATACACAGTGCAAAGAGCACTCGCGTTTGCTCTCAGCAAGTACAGTGTATTGGATTGAAGAGGAGCCACTGTTCTTGTCAGTTTCCTAAGCAGACTTGAACTCGATATGGCCCGTGTGTGTAGGAAGCACAGTTCTTTTGTTCTGAGCAAGCTCACTTTCTGGCCCTATAGGAAACACAGTAGAGTAGAAGAGTGCTCTTTTCTCAAAAGCAGAGTGTGTTTCTTGTAAGGCGTAAGCAGAATTGAACTAGATACGGCCATGTGTGTAGGAAGCACAGTTCTTTTGTTCTGAGCAAGCTCACTGTTCTGGCCCTATAGGAAACACAGTAGAGTAGAAGAGTGCTCTTTTCTCAAAAGCAGAGTGTGTTTCTTGTAAGGCGAGGTAGCGTTTGTTTCCCAGTCCTAAATGGAGTTGAATCAAATGCAGTTTTTGGTCCTACGAGCAAGAGTTGTTTTCTGGTAAGAAGAGTGACTATTGCGGTCTCTTTGCCATACATAGTGCAAATAGCCCTCTCGTCTGTTCCCAGCAAGTACAGTGTATTGGACTGAAGAGGAGCCACTGTTCCTGTCAGTTTCCTAAGCAGAGTTGAACTAGATATGGCCCGTGTGTGTAGGAAGCACAGTTCTTTTGTTCTCAGCAAGCTCACTGTTCGGACCCCATAGAAAACACAGTAGAGTAGAAGAGTGCTCTTTTCTCAAAAGCAGAGTGTGTTTCTTGTAAGGCGAGATAGCGTTTGCTTCCAAGACCTCAATGGAGTTGAATCACATGCAGTTTCTGGTCCTACAAGCAAGAGTTGTTTTCTGGTAAGAAGAGTCACTATTGTGCTCGCATTGTCATACACAGGGCAAATAGCACTGGCGTCTGTTCCCAGCCTGTACAGTGTATTGGACTGAAGAGGATCTACTGTTCTTTTCAGTTTCCTCTGCAGAGTTGAAATAGATATGGCCGTGTGTGTAGGAAGCACAGTTCATTTGTTCTGAGCAAGCTTACTGTGTGGACCCCATAGGAAACTCCGTGCTTTTTTCTCAAAAGCAGAGTGTGTTAGTTGTAAGGCGAGATAGCGTTTGCTTCCCAGACCTAAATGGATTTGAATCACATGCAGTTTCTGGTCCTACAAGCAAGAGTTGTTTTCTGTTAAGAAGAGTCACTATTGCGCTCGCATTGTCATACACAGGGCAAATAGCACTGGCGTCTTTTCCCAGCATGTACAGTGTATTGGACTGAAGAGGATCTACGGTTCTTGTCAGTTTCCTACGCAGAGTTGAACTAGATATAGCCCGTGTGTGTAGGAAGCACAGTTCTTTTGTTCTGAGCAAGCTCACTGTTCTGGCCCTATAGGAAACACAGTAGAGTAGCAGAGTGCTCTTTACTCAAATGCAGAGTGTGTTTCTTGTAAGGCGAGCTAGTGTTTGTTTCCAAGTCCTAAATGGAGTTGAGTCACATGCAGTTTGTGGTCCTACGAGCAAGAGTTGTTTTCTGTTAAGAAGAGTCACTATTGCGTTCGCATTGTTATACACAGGGCAAATAGCACTGGCGTCTTTTCCCAGCATGTACAGTGTATTGCACTGAAGAGGATCTACTGTTCTTGTCAGTTACCTAAGCAGAATTGAAATAGATATGGCCATGTGTGCAGGAAGTGCAGTTCTTTTGTTCTGAGCAAGCTCACTGTTCGGACCCCATAGGAAATACAGTAGAGTAGAAGAGTGCTCTTTTCTCAAAAGCAGAGTGTGTTTCTTGTAAGTCGAGCTAGTGTTTTTTTCCCAGTCCTAAATGGAGTTGAATCAAATGCAGTTTTTGGTCCTACGAGCAAGAGTTGCTTTCTGGTAACAAGAGTCACTATTGTGCTCCCATTGCCGTACACAGTGCAAATAGCACTCGCATCTGTTCCCAGCAAGTACAGTGCATTGGACTGAAGAGGAGGTACTGTTCTCGTCAGTTTTCAAAGCAGAGTTGAACTAGATATGGCCTCTGTGTGTAAGAAGCACAGTTCCTTTGTTCTGAGCAAGCTCACTGTTCTGGCCCTATAGGAAACACATTAGAGTAGAAGAGTGCTCTTTTCTCAAAAGCAGAGTGTGTTTCTTGTAAAGCGAGCTACGGTTTGTTTCTGAGTCCTAAATGGAGTTGAATCACATGCAGTTTTTGGTCCTACGCGCAAGAGTTGTTTTCTGGTGAGGAAAGTCACTGTTGTGCTCCCGTTGCCCAACACAGTGCAAATAGAAAACGCATCTGTTTCCAGCAAGTACAGTGTATTGGACTGAAGAGGAGCTACTGTTCTTGTCAGTTTCCTAAGCAGAATTGAATTTGATATGGCCATTTGTGTAGGAAGTACAGTTCTTTTGTTCTGAGCAAGCTCACTCTACTGGCCCTATAGGTAACACAGTAGAGTAGAAGAGTGCTCTTTTCTCAAAAGCAGAGTGTGTTTCTTGTAAGGCGAGGTAGCGTTTGTTTCCCAGTCCTAAATGGAGTTGAATCAAATGCAGTTTTTGGTCCTACAAGCAAGAGTTGTTTTCTGGTAAGAAGAGTGACTATTGCGCTCCCCTTGCCATACATAGTGCAAATAGCCCTCTCGTCTGTTCCCAGCAAGTACAGTGTATTGGACTGAAGAGGAGCCACTCTTCTTGTCAGTTTCCTAAGCAGAGTTGAACTAGATATGGCCCGTGTGTGTAGGAAGCACAGTTCTTTTGTTCTCAGCAAGCTCACTGTTCGGACCCCATAGAAAACACAGTAGAGTAGAAGAGTGCTCTTTTCTCAAAAGCAGAGTGTGTTTCTTGTAAGGCGAGATAGCGTTTGCTTCCAAGACCTCAATGGAGTTGAATCACATGCAGTTTCTGGTCCTACAAGCAAGAGTTGTTTTCTGGTAAGAAGAGTCACTATTGTGCTCGCATTGTCATACACAGGGCAAATAGCACTGGCGTCTGTTCCCAGCCTGTACAGTGTATTGGACTGAAGAGGATCTACTGTTCTTTTCAGTTTTCTCTGCAGAGTTGAAATAGATATGGCCGTGTGTGTAGGAAGCACAGTTCATTTGTTCTGAGCAAGCTTACTGTGTGGACCCCATAGGAAACTCAGTGCTTTTTTCTCAAAAGCAGAGTGTGTTAGTTGTAAGGCGAGATAGCGTTTGCTTCCCAGACCTAAATGGATTTGAATCACATGCAGTTTCTGGTCCTACAAGCAAGAGTTGTTTTCTGTTAAGAAGAGTCACTATTGCGCTCGCATTGTCATACACAGGGCAAATAGCACTGGCGTCTTTTCCCAGCATGTACAGTGTATTGGACTGAAGAGGATCTACTGTTCTTGTCAGTTTCCTACGCAGAGTTGAACTAGATATAGCCCGTGTGTGTAGGAAGCACAGTTCTTTTGTTCTGAGCAAGCTCACTGTTTTGGCCCTATAGGAAACACAGTAGAGTAGCAGAGTGCTCTTTACTCAAATGCAGAGTGTGTTTCTTGTAAGGCGAGCTAGTGTTTGTTTCCAAGTCCTAAATGGAGTTGAGTCACATGCAGTTTGTGGTCCTACGAGCAAGAGTTGTTTTCTGTTAAGAAGAGTCACTATTGCGTTCGCATTGTTATACACAGGGCAAATAGCACTGGCGTCTTTTCCCAGCATGTACAGTGTATTGCACTGAAGAGGATCTACTGTTCTTGTCAGTTACCTAAGCAGAATTGAAATAGATATGGCCATGTGTGCAGGAAGTGCAGTTCTTTTGTTCTGAGCAAGCTCACTGTTCGGACCCCATAGGAAATACAGTAGAGTAGAAGAGTGCTCTTTTCTCAAAAGCAGAGTGTGTTTCTTGTAAGTCGAGCTAGTGTTTTTTTCCCAGTCCTAAATGGAGTTTAATCACATGCAGTTACTGGTACTAAGAGCAAGAGTTGCTTTCTGGTAACTAGAGTCACTATTGTGCTCCCATTGCCGTACACAGTGCAAATAGCACTCGCATCTGTTCCCAGCAAGTACAGTGCATTGGACTGAACAGGATCTACTGTTCTCGTCAGTTTTCAAAGCAGAGTTGAACTAGATATGGCCCGTGTGTGTAAGAAGCGCAGTTCCTTTGTTCTGAGCAAGCTCACTGTTCTGGCCCTATAGGAAACACATTAGAGTAGAAGAGTGCTCTTTTCTCAAAAGCAGAGTGTGTTTCTTGTACAGCGAGCTAGCGTTTGTTTCTGAGTCCTAAATGGAGTTGAATCACATGCAGTTTTTGGTCCTACGCGCAAGAGTTGTTTTCTGGTAAGGAAAGTCACTGTTGTGCTCCCATTGCCCAACACAGTGCAAATAGAAAACGCATCTGTTTCCAGCAAGTACAGTGTATTGGACTGAAGAGGAGCTACTGTTCTTGTCTTTTTCCTAAGCAGAATTGAATTGGATATGGCCATTTGTGTAGGAAGCACAGTTCTTTGGTTCTGAGCAAGCTCACTGTACTGGCCCTATAGGTAACACAGTAGAGTAGAAGAGTGCTCTTTTCTCAAAAGCAGAGTGTGTTTCTTGTAAGGCGAGTTAGCGTTTGTTTCCCAGTCCTAAATGGAGTTGAATCAAATGCAGTTTTTGGTCCTACAAGCAAGAGTTGTTTTCTGGTAAGAAGAGTGACTATTGCGCTCCCTTTGCCATACATAGTGCAAATAGCCCTCTCGTCTTTTCCCAGCAAGTACAGTGTATTGGACTGAAGAGGAGCCACTGTTCTTGTCAGTTTCCTAAGCAGAGTTGAACTAGATATGGCCCGTGTGTGTAGGAAGCACAGTTCTTTTGTTCTCAGCAAGCTCACTGTTCGGACCCCATAGAAAAAACAGTAGAGTAGAAGAGTGCTCTTTTCTCAAAAGCAGAGTATGTTTCTTGTAAGGCGAGCTAGCGTTTGTTTCCCAGTCCTAAATGGAGTTGAATCACATGCAGTTTTTGGTCCTACGAGCAAGAGTTGTTTTCTGGTAAGAAGAGTCACTATTGCGCTCCCATTGCCATACATAGTACAAATAACACTCGCATCTGTTCCTAGCAAGTACAGTGCATTGGACTGAAGAGGAGCTACTGTTCTTGTCAGTTTTCTAAGCAGATATGAACTAGATATCGCCCGTGTGTGTAGGAAGCACAGTTCCTTTGTTCTGTGCAAGCTCACTGTTCTGGCCCTATAGGAAACACATTAGAGTAGAAGAGTGTTCTTTTCTCAAAAGCAGAGTGTGTTTCTTGTAAGGGGAGCTAGCGGTTGTTTCCCAGTCCTAAATGAAGTTGAATCACATGCAGTTTTTGGTCCTACGCGCAAGAGTTGTTTTCTGGTAAGGAAAGTCACTATTGTGCTTCCATTGCCAAACACAGTACAAATAGAAAACGCATCTGTTCCCAGCAAGTACAGTGTATTGGACTGAAGAGGATCTACTGTTCTTGTCAGGTTCCTAAGCAGAGTTGAACTAGATAGGTCCCATGTGTGTAGGAAGCACAGTTCTTTTGTATTCAGCAAGCTCACTGTTCTGGCCCTATAGGAAACACAGTAGAGTAGAAGAGTGCTCTTTTCTCAAAAGCAGAGTGTGTTTCTTGTAAGGCGTGGTAGCGTTTGTTTCCCAGTCCTAAATGAAGTTGAATCACATGCAGTTTCTGGTCCTACGAGCAAGAGTTTTTTCTGGTAATAAGAGTCACTATTGCGCTCCCATTGTCATACACAGGGCAAATAGCACTGGCCTCTGTTCTCAGCATGTACAGTGTATTGGACTGAAGAGGATCTACTGTTCTTGTTAGTTTCCTAAGCAGAGTTGAACGAGATATGGCCCGTGTGTGTAGGAAGCACAGTTCTTTTGTTCTGAGCAAGCTCACTCTTCAGACCCCATAGGAAACACAGTAGAGTAGAAGAGTGCTCTTTCCTCAAAAGCAGAGTGTATTTCTTGTAAGGCGAGCTAACGTTTGTTTCCCAGTCTTAAATGTTGTTGAATCACATGCATTTACTGTTCCTACGAGCAAGAGTTGGTTTCGGGTAAGGAAAGTCACTATTGCGCTCCCATTGCCATACACAGTGCAAATAGCACTCGTGTTTGTTCCCAGCAAGTACAGTGTATTGGACTGAAGAGGAGCTACGGTTCTTGTCAGGTTCCTAAGCAGAGTTGAACTAGATATGTCCCGTGTGTAGGAAGCACAGTTCTGTTGTTCTCAGCAAGCTGACTGTTCGGACCCCATAGGAAACACAGTAGAGTAGAAGAGTGCTCTTTTCTCAAAAGCCGAGTGTGTTTAGTGTAAGGCGACCTAGCGCTTGCTTCCCAGTCCTAAATGGAGTTGAATCACATGCAGTTTCTGGTCCTAAGAGCAAGAGTTGTTTTCTGGTAAGAAGAGTCACTATTGCGCTCCCATTGCCATACACAGTGCAAATAGCACTCTCGTTTGCTCTCAGCAAGTACAGTGTATTGGATTGAAGAGGAGCCACTGTTCTTGTCAGTTTCCTAAGCAGACTTGAACTCGATATGGCCCGTGTGTGTAGGAAGCACAGTTCATTTGTTCTGAGCAAGCTCACTGTTCAGACCCCATAGGAAACACAGTAGAGTAGAAGAGTACTCTTTTCTCAAAAGCAGAGTGTGTTTCTTGTAAGGCGAGCTAGCTTTTGTTTCCCAGTCGTAAATGAAGTTGAATCACATGCTGTTTCTGGTCCTACGAGTAGAGTTGTTTTTTGGTAAGGAGAGTGACTCTTGTGCTCCCATTGCCATACACAGTGCAAATAGCACTTGCGTCTTTTCCAATCAAGTACAGTGTATTGGACTGAAGAGGAGATACTGTTCTTGTCAGTTTCCTGAGCAGAGTTGAACTAGATATGGCCCGTGTATATATGAAACACAGTTCTTTTGTTCTGAGCAAGCTCACTTTCTGGCCCTATAGTAAACACAGTAGAGTAGAAGAGTGCTCTTTTCTCAAAAGCAGAGTGTGTTTCTTGTAAGGCGTAAGCAGAATTGAACTAGATACGGCCATGTGTGTAGGAAGCACAGCTCTTTTGTTCTGAGCAAGCTCACTGTTCTGGCCCTATAGGAAACACAGTAGAGTAGAAGAGTGCTCTTTTCTCAAAAGCAGAGTGTGTTTCTTGTAAGGCGCGATAGCGTTTGTTTCCCAGTCCTAAATGAAGTTGAATCACATGCAGTTTCTGGTCCTACGAGCAAGAATTTTTTCTGGTAATAAGAGTCACTATTGCGCTCCCATTGTCATACACAGGGCAAATAGCACTGGCCTCTGTTCTCAGCATGTACAGTGTATTGGACTGAAGAGGATCTACTGTTCTTGTCAGGTTCCTAAGCAGAGTTGAACTAGATATGGCCCATGTGTGTAGGAAGCACAGTTCTTTTGTACTCAGCAAGCTCACTGTTCTGGCCCTATAGGAAACACAGTAGAGTAGAAGAGTGCTCTTTCCTCAAAAGCAGAGTGTGTTTCTTGTAAGGCGAGCTAGCGTTTGTTTCCCAGTCTTAAATGTTGTTGAATCACATGCAGTTTCCGTTCCTACGGGCAGGAGTTGGTTTCTGGTAAGGAAAGTCACTATTGCGCTCCCATTGCCATACACAGTGCAAATAGCACTCGCGTCTGTTCCCAGCAAGTACAGTGTATTGGACTGAAGAGGAGCTACTGTTCTTGTCAGGTTCCTAAGCAGAGTTGAACTAGATATGTCCCGTGTGTAGGAAGCACAGTTCTGTTGTTCTCAGCAAGCTGACTGTTCGGACCCCATAGGAAACACAGTAGAGTAGAAGAGTGCTCTTTTCTCAAAAGCCGAGTGTGTTTCTTGTAAGGCAAGCTAGTGTTTGCTTCCCAGACCTAAATGGAGTTGAATCACATGCAGTTTCTGGTCCTACGAGCAAGAGTTGTTTTCTGGTAAGAAGAGTCACTATTGCGCTCCCATTGTCATACACAGTGCAAATAGCATTGGAGTCTGTCCCAGCAAGTACAGTGTATTGGACTGAAGGGGATCTACTGTTCTTGTCAGTTGCCTAAGCATAATTGAACTAGATATGGCCCGTGTGTGTAAGAAGCACAGTTCTTTTGTTCTGAGCAAGCTCACTGTTCGGACACCATAGGAAACACAGTAGAGTAGAAGTGAGCCCTATTCTCAAAAGCAGAGCTTGTTTCTTGTAAGGCAAGCTAGCGTTTGTTTCCCAGTCCTAAGTGGAGTTGAATCACATGCAGTTTCTGGTCCTAAGAGCCAGAGGTGTTTTCTGTTAGGAAGAGTCACTATTGTGCTCCCATTGCTGTACACAGTGCAAATAGCACTCGCGTCTGTTCCCAGCAAGTACAGTGTATTGGAATGAAAAGGAACTACTGTTCTTGTCAGATTCCTAAGCAGAGTTGAACTACATATGGCCCATGTGTGTAGGAAGCACAGTTATTTTGTACTCAGCAAGCTCACTGTTCTGGCCCTATAGGAAACACAGTAGAGTAGAAGAGTGCTCTTTCCTCAAAAGCAGAGTGTGTTTCTTGTAAGGCAAGCTAGCGTTTGTTTCCCAGTCTTAAATGTTGTTGAATCACATGCAGTTTCCGTTCCTACGAGCAAGAGTTGGTTTCTGGTAAGGAAAGTCACAATTGCGCTCCCATTGCCATACACAGTGCAAATAGCACTCGAGTCTTTTCCCAGCAAGTACAGTGTATTGGACTGAAGAGGAGCTACTGTTCTTGTCAGGTTCCTAAGCAGAGTTGAACTAGATATGTCCCGTGTGTAGGAAGCACAGTTCTGTTGTTCTCAGCAAGCTGACTATTCGGACCCCATAGGAAACACAGTAGAGTAGAAGAGTGCTCTTTTCTCAAAAGCAGAGTGTGTTTCTTGTAAGGCGCGGTAGCGTTTGTTTCCCAGTCCTAAATGAAGTTGAATCACATGCAGTTTCTGGTCCTACGAGCAAGAGTTTTTTCTGGTAATAAGAGTCACTATTGCGCTCCCATTGTCATACACAGGGCAAATAGCACTGGCCTCTGTTCTCAGCATGTACAGTGTATTGGACTGAAGAGGATCTACTGTTCTTGTCAGGTTCCTAAGCAGAGTTGAACTAGATATGGCCCATGTGTGTAGGAAGCACAGTTCTTTTGTACTCAGCAAGCTCACTGTTCTGGCCCTATAGGAAACACAGTAGAGTAGAAGAGTGCTCTTTCCTCAAAAGCAGAGTGTGTTTCTTGTAAGGCGAGCTAACGTTTGTTTCCCAGTCTTAAATGTTGTTGAATCACATGCATTTACCATTCCTACGAGCAAGAGTTGGTTTCTGGTAAGGAAAGTCACTATTGCGCTCCCATTGCCATACACAGTGCAAATAGCACTCGTGTTTGTTCCCAGCAAGTACAGTGTATTAGACTGAAGAGGAGCTACTGTTCTTGTCAGGTTCCTAAGCAGAGTTGAACTAGATATGTCCCGTGTGTAGGAAGCACAGTTCTGTTGTTCTCAGCAAGCTGACTGTTCGGACCCCATAGGAAACACAGTAGAGTAGAAGAGTGCTCTTTTCTCAAAAGCGGAGTGTGTTTAGTGTAAGGCGACCTAGCGTTTGCTTCCCAGTCCTAAATGGAGTTGAATCACATGCAGTTTCTGGTCCTAAGAGCAAGAGTTGTTTTCTGGTAAGAAGAGTCACTATTGCGCTCCCATTGCCATACACAGTGCAAATAGCACTCTCGTTTGCTCTCAGCAAGTACAGTGTATTGGATTGAAGAGGAGCCACTGTTCTTGTCAGTTTCCTAAGCAGACTTGAACTCGATATGGCCCGTGTGTGTAGGAAGCACAGTTCATTTGTTCTGAGCAAGCTCACTGTTCAGACCACATAGGAAACACAGTAGAGTAGAAGAGTACTCTTTTCTCAAAAGCAGAGTGTGTTTCTTGTAAGGCGAGCTAGCTTTTGTTTCCCAGTCGTAAATGAAGTTGAATCACATGCTGTTTCTGGTCCTACGAGTAGAGTTGTTTTTTGGTAAGGAGAGTGACTCTTGTGCTCCCATTGCCATACACAGTGCAAATAGCACTTGCGTCTTTTCCAATCAAGTACAGTGTATTGGACTGAAGAGGAGATACTGTTCTTGTCAGTTTCCTGAGCAGAGTTGAACTAGATATGGCCCGTGTATATATGAAACACAGTTCTTTTGTTCTGAGCAAGCTCACTTTCTGGCCCTATAGGAAACACAGTAGAGTAGAAGAGTGCTCTTTTCTCAAAAGCAGAGTGTGTTTCTTGTAAGGCGTAAGCAGAATTGAACTAGATACGGCCATGTGTGTAGGAAGCACAGCTCTTTTGTTCTGAGCAAGCTCACTGTTCTGGCCCTATAGGAAACACAGTAGAGTAGAAGAGTGCTCTTTTCTCAAAAGCAGAGTGTGTTTCTTGTAAGGCGCGATAGCGTTTGTTTCCCAGTCCTAAATGAAGTTGAATCACATGCAGTTTCTGGTCCTACGAGCAAGAGTTTTTTCTGGTAATAAGAGTCACTATTGCGCTCCCATTGTCATACACAGGGCAAATAGCACTGGCCTCTGTTCTCAGCATGTACAGTGTATTGGACTGAAGAGGATCTACTGTTCTTGTCAGGTTCCTAAGCAGAGTTGAACTAGATATGGCCCATGTGTGTAGGAAGCACAGTTCTTTTGTACTCAGCAAGCTCACTGTTCTGGCCCTATAGGAAACACAGTAGAGTAGAAGAGTGCTCTTTCCTCAAAAGCAGAGTGTGTTTCTTGTAAGGCGAGCTAGCGTTTGTTTCCCAGTCTTAAATGTTGTTGAATCACATGCAGTTTCCGTTCCTACGGGCAGGAGTTGGTTTCTGGTAAGGAAAGTCACTATTGCGCTCCCATTGCCATACACAGTGCAAATAGCACTCGCGTCTGTTCCCAGCAAGTACAGTGTATTGGACTGAAGAGGAGCTACTGTTCTTGTCAGGTTCCTAAGCAGAGTTGAACTAGATATGTCCCGTGTGTAGGAAGCACAGTTCTGTTGTTCTCAGCAAGCTGACTGTTCGGACCCCATAGGAAACACAGTAGAGTAGAAGAGTGCTCTTTTCTCAAAAGCCGAGTGTGTTTCTTGTAAGGCAAGCTAGTGTTTGCTTCCCAGACCTAAATGGAGTTGAATCACATGCAGTTTCTGGTCCTACGAGCAAGAGTTGTTTTCTGGTAAGAAGAGTCACTATTGCGCTCCCATTGTCATACACAGTGCAAATAGCACTGGAGTCTGTCCCAGCAAGTACAGTGTATTGGACTGAAGGGGATCTACTGTTCTTGTCAGTTGCCTAAGCATAATTGAACTAGATATGGCCCGTGTGTGTAAGAAGCACAGTTCTTTTGTTCTGAGCAAGCTCACTGTTCGGACACCATAGGAAACACAGTAGAGTAGAAGTGAGCCCTATTCTCAAAAGCAGAGCTTGTTTCTTGTAAGGCAAGCTAGCGTTTGTTTCCCAGTCCTAAGTGGAGTTGAATCACATGCAGTTTCTGGTCCTAAGAGCCAGAGGTGTTTTCTGTTAGGAAGAGTCACTATTGTGCTCCCATTGCTGTACACAGTGCAAATAGCACTCGCGTCTGTTCCCAGCAAGTACAGTGTATTGGAATGAAAAGGAGCTACTGTTCTTGTCAGATTCCTAAGCAGAGTTGAACTACATATGGCCCATGTGTGTAGAAGCACAGTTATTTTGTACTCAGCAAGCTCACTGTTCTGGCCCTATAGGAAACACAGTAGAGTAGAAGAGTGCTCTTTCCTCAAAAGCCGAGTGTGTTTCTTGTAAGGCAAGCTAGCGTTTGTTTCCCAGTCTTAAATGTTGTTGAATCACATGCAGTTTCCGTTCCTAAGAGCAAGAGTTGGTTTCTGGTAAGGAAAGTCACAATTGCGCTCCCATTGCCATACACAGTGCAAATAGCACTCGAGTCTTTTCCCAGCAAGTACAGTGTATTGGACTGAAGAGGAGCTACTGTTCTTGTCAGGTTCCTAAGCAGAGTTGAACTAGATATGTCCCGTGTGTAGGAAGCACAGTTCTGTTGTTCTCAGCAAGCTGACTATTCGGACCCCATAGGAAACACAGTAGAGTAGAAGAGTGCTCTTTTCTCAAAAGCAGAGTGTGTTTCTTGTAAGGCGCGGTAGGGTTTGTTTCCCAGTCCTAAATGAAGTTGAATCACATGCAGTTTCTGGTCCTACGAGCAAGAGTTTTTTCTGGTAATAAGAGTCACTATTGCGCTCCCATTGTCATACACAGGGCAAATAGCACTGGCCTCTGTTCTCAGCATGTACAGTGTATTGGACTGAAGAGGATCTACTGTTCTTGTCAGGTTCCTAAGCAGAGTTGAACTAGATATGGCCCATGTGTGTAGGAAGCACAGTTCTTTTGTACTCAGCAAGCTCACTGTTCTGGCCCTATAGGAAACACAGTAGAGTAGAAGAGTGCTCTTTCCTCAAAAGCAGAGTGTGTTTCTTGTAAGGCGAGCTAACGTTTGTTTCCCAGTCTTAAATGTTGTTGAATCACATGCATTTACCGTTCCTACGAGCAAGAGTTGGTTTCTGGTAAGGAAAGTCACTATTGCGCTCCCATTGCCATACACAGTGCAAATAGCACTCGTGTTTGTTCCCAGCAAGTACAGTGTATTAGACTGAAGAGGAGCTACTGTTCTTGTCAGGTTCCTAAGCAGAGTTGAACTAGATATGTCCCGTGTGTAGGAAGCACAGTTCTGTTGTTCTCAGCAAGCTGACTGTTCGGACCCCATAGGAAACACAGTAGAGTAGAAGAGTGCTCTTTTCTCAAAAGCGGAGTGTGTTTAGTGTAAGGCGACCTAGCGTTTGCTTCCTAGTACTAAATGGAGTTGAATCACATGCAGTTTCTGGTCCTAAGAGCAAGAGTTGTTTTCTGGTCAGAAGAGTCACTATTGCGCTCCCATTGCCATACACAGTGCAAATAGCACTCGCGTTTGCTCTCAGCAAGTACAGTGTATTGGATTGAAGAGGAGCCACTGTTCTTGTCAGTTTCCTAAGCAGACTTGAACTCGATATGGCCCGTGTGTGTAGGAAGCACAGTTCATTTGTTCTGAGCAAGCTCACTGTTCAGACCCCATAGGAAACACAGTAGAGTAGAAGAGTGCTCTTTTCTCAAAAGCAGAGTGTGTTTCTTGTAAGGCGCGGTAGCGTTTGTTTCCCAGTCCTAAATGAAGTTGAATCACATGCAGTTTCTGGTCCTACGAGCAAGAGTTTTTTCTGGTAATAAGAGTCACTATTGCGCTCCCATTGTCATACACAGGGCAAATAGCACTGGCCTCTGTTCTCAGCATGTACAGTGTATTGGACTGAAGAGGATCTACTGTTCTTGTCAGGTTCCTAAGCAGAGTTGAACTAGATATGGCCCATGTGTGTAGGAAGCACAGTTCTTTTGTACTCAGCAAGCTCACTGTTCTGGCCCTATAGGAAACACAGTAGAGTAGAAGAGTGCTCTTTCCTCAAAAGCAGAGTGTGTTTCTTGTAAGGCGAGCTAACGTTTGTTTCCCAGTCTTAAATGTTGTTGAATCACATGCATTTACCGTTCCTACGAGCAAGAGTTGGTTTCTGGTAAGGAAAGTCACTATTGCGCTCCCATTGCCATACACAGTGCAAATAGCACTCGTGTTTGTTCCCAGCAAGTACAGTGTATTAGACTGAAGAGGAGCTACTGTTCTTGTCATGTTCCTAAGCAGAGTTGAACTAGATATGTCCCGTGTGTAGGAAGCACAGTTCTGTTGTTCTCAGCAAGCTGACTGTTCGGACCCCATAGGAAACACAGTAGAGTAGAAGAGTGCTCTTTTCTCAAAAGCGGAGTGTGTTTAGTGTAAGGCGACCTAGCGTTTGCTTCCCAGTCCTAAATGGAGTTGAATCACATGCAGTTTCTGGTCCTAAGAGCAAGAGTTGTTTTCTGGTAAGAAGAGTCACTATTGCGCTCCCATTGCCATACACAGTGCAAATAGCACTCGCGTTTGCTCTCAGCAAGTACAGTGTATTGGATTGAAGAGGAGCCACTGTTCTTGTCAGTTTCCTAAGCAGACTTGAACTCGATATGGCCCGTGTGTGTAGGAAGCACAGTTCATTTGTTCTGAGCAAGCTCACTGTTCAGACCCCATAGGAAACACAGTAGAGTAGAAGAGTACTCTTTTCTCAAAAGCAGAGTGTGTTTCTTGTAAGGCGAGCTAGCTTTTGTTTCCCAGTCGTAAATGAAGTTGAATCACATGCTGTTTCTGGTCCTACGAGTAGAGTTGTTTTTTGGTAAAAAGAGTGACTCTTGTGCTCCCATTGCCATACACAGTGCAAATAGCACTTGCGTCTTTTCCAATCAAGTACAGTGTATTGGACTGAAGAGGAGATACTGTTCTTGTCAGTTTCCTGAGCAGAGTTGAACTAGATATGGCCCGTGTATATATGAAACACAGTTCTTTTGTTCTGAGCAAGCTCACTTTCTGGCCCTATAGGAAACACAGTAGAGTAGAAGAGTGCTCTTTTCTCAAAAGCAGAGTGTGTTTCTTGTAAGGCGTAAGCAGAATTGAACTAGATACGGCCATGTGTGTAGGAAGCACAGCTCTTTTGTTCTGAGCAAGCTCACTGTTCTGGCCCTATAGGAAACACAGTAGAGTAGAAGAGTGCTCTTTTCTCAAAAGCAGAGTGTGTTTCTTGTAAGGCGCGATAGCGTTTGTTTCCCAGTCCTAAATGAAGTTGAATCACATGCAGTTTCTGGTCCTACGAGCAAGACTTTTTTCTGGTAATAAGAGTCACTATTGCGCTCCCATTGTCATACACAGGGCAAATAGCACTGGCCTCTGTTCTCAGCATGTACAGTGTATTGGACTGAAGAGGATCTACTGTTCTTGTCAGGTTCCTAAGCAGAGTTGAACTAGATATGGCCCATGTGTGTAGGAAGCACAGTTCTTTTGTACTCAGCAAGCTCACTGTTCTGGCCCTATAGGAAACACAGTAGAGTAGAAGAGTGCTCTTTCCTCAAAAGCAGAGTGTGTTTCTTGTAAGGCGAGCTAGCGTTTGTTTCCCAGTCTTAAATGTTGTTGAATCACATGCAGTTTCCGTTCCTACGGGCAGGAGTTGGTTTCTGGTAAGGAAAGTCACTATTGCGCTCCCATTGCCATACACAGTGCAAATAGCACTCGCGTCTGTTCCCAGCAAGTACAGTGTATTGGACTGAAGAGGAGCTACTGTTCTTGTCAGGTTCCTAAGCAGAGTTGAACTAGATATGTCCCGTGTGTAGGAAGCACAGTTCTGTTGTTCTCAGCAAGCTGACTGTTCGGACCCCATAGGAAACACAGTAGAGTAGAAGAGTGCTCTTTTCTCAAAAGCCGAGTGTGTTTCTTGTAAGGCAAGCTAGCGTTTGCTTCCCAGACCTAAATGGAGTTGAATCACATGCAGTTTCTGGTCCTACGAGCAAGAGTTGTTTTCTGGTAAGAAGAGTCACTATTGCGCTCCCATTGTCATACACAGTGCAAATAGCACTGGAGTCTGTCCCAGCAAGTACAGTGTATTGGACTGAAGGGGATCTACTGTTCTTGTCAGTTGCCTAAGCATAATTGAACTAGATATGGCCCGTGTGTGTAAGAAGCACAGTTCTTTTGTTCTGAGCAAGCTCACTGTTCGGACCCCATAGGAAACACAGTAGAGTAGAAGTGAGCCCTATTCTCAAAAGCAGAGCTTGTTTCTTGTAAGGCAAGCTAGCGTTTGTTTCCCAGTCCTAAGTGGAGTTGAATCACATGCAGTTTCTGGTCCTAAGAGCCAGAGGTGTTTTCTGGTAGGAAGAGTCACTATTGTGCTCCCATTGCTGTACACAGTGCAAATAGCACTCGCGTCTGTTCCCAGCAAGTACAGTGTATTGGAATGAAAAGGAGCTACTGTTCTCGTTAGTTTCCTAAGCAGAGTTGAACTAGATATGGCCCCTGTGTGTAGGAAGCACAGTTTTTTTGTTCTGAGCAAGCTCACTGTTCTGGCCCTATAAAAAACACAGTAGAGTAGAAGTGTGCCCTTTTCTCAAAAGCAGAGCTTGTTTCTTGTAAGGCAAGCTAGCGTTTGTTTCCCAGTCCTAAGTGGAGTTGAATCACATGCAGTTTGTGGCCCTACGAGCAAGAGATGTTTTCTGGTAAAAAGAGTCACTATTGCGCTCCCAATGCCGTACACAGTGCAAATAGCACTCGCGTCTGTTTCCAGCAAGTACAGTGTATTGGACTGAAGGGGATCTACTGTTCTTGTCAGTTTCCCAAGCAGAGTTGAACTAGATATGGCCCGTGTGTGTAGGAAGCACAGTTCTTTTGTTCTGAGCAAGCTCACATTTCGAACCCCATAGGAAACACAGTAGAGTAGAAGAGTGCTCTTTTCTCAAAAGCAGAGTGTGTTTCTTGTAAGGTGAGCTAGCGTTTGTTTCAAAGTCCTAAATGGAGTTGAATCACATGCAGTTTTTGGTCCTACGCGCAAGAGTTGTTTTCTGGTAAGGAAAGTCACTATTGTGCTCCCATTGCCAAACACAGTGCAAATAGCACTCGCATCTGTTCCCAGCAAGTACAGTGTATTGGACTGAAGAGGAGCTACTGTTCTTGTCAGTTTCCTAAGCAGAGTTGAACAGGATATGGCACTTGTGTTTAGGAAGCACAGTTCTTTTGTTCTGAGCAAGCTCACTGTTCGGACCCCATAGGAAACACAGTAGAGTAGAAGAGTGCTCTTTTCTCAAAAGCAGAGTGTGTTTCTTGTAAGGCGAGCTAGCGTTTGTTTCCCAGTTCTAAATGGAGTTTAATCACATGCAGTTTCTTATCCTATGAGCAAGAGTTTTTTTCTGGTAAGAAGAGTCACTATTGCGCTCCCATTGTAATACACAGGGCAAATAGCACTGGTGTTGGTTCCTAGCATGTACAGTGTATTGGACTGAAGAGGATCTACTGTTCTTGTCAGTTTCCTTAGCAGAATTGATCTAGATATGGCCGTGTGTGTAGGAAGCACAGTTCTTTTGTTCTGAGCAAGCTCACTGTTCTGGCCTTATAGGAAACACAGTAGAGTAGAAGAGTGTTCTTTTCTCAAAAGCAGAGTCTGTTTCTTGTAAGGCGAGCTAGCGTTTATTTCTCAGTTCTAAATGGAGTTGAATCACATGCAGTTTTCGGTCCTACGAGCAAGAGTTGTTTTCTGGTAAGGAGAGTCACTCTTGAGTTCCCATTACCATACACAGTGCAAATAGCACTCGCGTCTGTTCCCAGCAAGTACAGTGTATTGGACTGAAGAGTAGCTACTGTTCTTGTCAGTTTCCTAAGCAGAGTTGAATTAGATATGGCCCGTGTGTGTAGGAAGCACAGTTCTTTTGTTCTGAGCAAGCTCTCTGTTCGGACCCCATAGGGAACACAGTAGAGTAGAAGAGTGCTCTTTTCTCAAAAGCAGAGTGTGTTTCTTGTAAAAAGAGCTAGTGTTTGTTTCCCAGTCAGAAATGGAGTTGAATCCCATGCAGTTTCTGGTCCTATGAGCAAGAGATGTTTTCTGGTAAGAAGAGTCACTATTGCGCTCCCATTGTCATACACAGGGCAAATAGCACACGCGTCTGTTTCCAGCAAGTACAGTGTATTGGACTGAAGAGGAGCTACTGTTCTTGTCAGGTTCCTAAGCAGAATTGAACTAGATATGGCCGTGTGTGTAAGAAGCACAGTTCTTTTGTTCTGAGCAAGCTCACTGTTCGGACCCCATAGAAACAAAGTAGAGTAGAAGAGTGCTCTTTTCTCAAAAGCAGAGTGTGTTTCTTGTAAGGCGAGCTAGGGTTTGTTTCCCAGTCCTAAATGGAGTTGAATCACATGCAGTTTCTTGTCCTACGAGCAAGAGTTGTTTTCTGGTAAGAAGAGTCACTATTGCGCTCCCATTGTCATACACAGGGCAAATAGCACTGGTGTCGGTTCCCAGCATGTACAGTGTATTGGACTGAAGAAGATCTACTCTTCTTGTCAGTTTCCTAAGCAGAATTGATCTAGATATGGCCGTGTGTGTAGGAAGCACAGTTCTTTTGTTCTGAGCAAGCTCACTGTTCTGGCCATATAGGAAACACAGTAGAGTAGAAGAGTGCTCTTTTCTCAAAAGCAGGGTCTCTTTCTTGTAAGCGAACTAGCGATTATTTCCAAGTTCTAAATGGAGTTGAATCACATGCAGTTTCTGGTCCTATGAGCAAGAGTTGTTTTCTGGTAAGAAGAGTCACTGTTGCACTCCCATTGTCATACACAGTGCAAATAACACTCGCGTCTGTTCCCAGCAAGTACAGTGTATTGGACTGAAGAGGAGCTACTGTTCTTGTCAGTTTCCTAAGCAGAATTGAACTAGATATGGCCATATGTGTAGGAAGCACAGTTCTTTTGTTCTGAGCAAGCTCACTCTTTGGACCCCATAGGAAACACAGTAGAGTAGAAGAGTGCTCTTTTCTCAAAAGCAGAGTGTGTTTCTTGTAAGGCGAGCTAGCGTTTATTTCCCAGTTCTAAATGGAGTTGAATCACTTGCAGATCTGTTCCTAGGAGCAAGAGTTGTTTTCTGGTAAGAAGAGTCACTATTGCGCTCCCATTGTCATACACAGGGCAAATAACACTCACGTCTGTTCCCAGCATGTAAAGTGTATTGGACTGAAGAGAATCTACTGTTCTTGTCAGTTTCCTAAGCAGAGTTGAACTAGATATGTCCCGTGTGTAGGAAGCACAGTTCTGTTGTTCTCAGCAAGCTGACTGTTCGGACCCCATAGGAAACACAGTAGAGTAGAAGAGTGCTCTTTTCTCAAAAGCCGAGTGTGTTTAGTGTAAGGCAACCTAGCGTTTGCTTCCCAGTCCTAAATGGAGGTGAATCACATGCAGTTTCTGGTCCTACGAGCAAGAGTTGTTTTCTGGTAAGAAGAGTCACTATTGTGCTCCCATTGCCATACACAGTGCAAATAGCACTCGCGTTTGCTCTCAGCAAGTACAGTGTATTGGATTGAAGAGGAGCCACTGTTCTTGTCAGTTTCCTAAGCAGACTTGAACTCGATATGGCCCGTGTGTGTAGGAAGCACAGTTCATTTGTTCTGAGCAAGCTCACTGTTCAGACCCCATAGGAAACACAGTAGAGTAGAAGAGTACTCTTTTCTCTAAAGCAGAGTGTGTTTCTTGTAAGGCGAGCTAGCTTTTGTTTCCCAGTCGTAAATGAAGTTGAATCACATGCAGTTTCTGGTCCTACGAGTAGAGTTGTTTTTTGGTAAGAAGATTGACTCTTGTGCTCCCATTGCCATACACAGTGCAAATAGCACTTGCGTCTTTTCCAATCAAGTACAGTGTATTGGACTGAAGAGGAGATACTGTTCTTGTCAGTTTCCTGAGCAGAGTTGAACTAGATATGGCCCATGTGTGTAGGAAGCACAGTTCTTTTGTACTCAGCAAGCTCACTGTTCTGGCCCTATAGGAAACACAGTAGAGTAGAAGAGTGCTCTTTTCTCAAAAGCAGAGTGTGTTTCTTGTAAGGCGTGGTAGCGTTTGTTTCCCAGTCCTAAATGAAGTTGAATCACATGCAGTTTCTGGTATTACGAGCAAGAGTTTTTTCTGGTAATAAGAGTCACTATTGCGCTCCCATTGTCATACACAGGGCAAATAGCACTGGCCTCTGTTCTCAGCATGTACAGTGTATTGGACTGAAGAGGATCTACTGTTCTTGTCAGGTTCCTAAGCAGAGTTGAACTAGATATGGCCCATGTGTGTAGGAAGCACAGTTCTTTTGTACTCAGCAAGCTCACTGTTCTGGCCCTATAGGAAACACAGTAGAGTAGAAGAGTGCTCTTTCCTCAAAAGCAGAGTGTGTTTCTTGTAAGGCGAGCTAACGTTTGTTTCCCAGTCTTAAATGTTGTTGAATCACATGCATTTACCGTTCCTACGAGCAAGAGTTGGTTTCTGGTAAGGAAAGTCACTATTGCGCTCCCATTGCCATACACAGTGCAAATAGCACTCGTGTTTGTTCCCAGCAAGTACAGTGTATTAGACTGAAGAGGAGCTACTGTTCTTGTCAGGTTCCTAAGCAGAGTTGAACTAGATATGTCCCGTGTGTAGGAAGCACAGTTCTGTTGTTCTCAGCAAGCTGACTGTTCGGACCCCATAGGAAACACAGTAGAGTAGAAGAGTGCTCTTTTCTCAAAAGCGGAGTGTGTTTAGTGTAAGGCGACCTAGCGTTTGCTTCCCAGTTCTAAATGGAGTTGAATCACATGCAGTTTCTGGTCCTAAGAGCAAGAGTTGTTTTCTGGTAAGAAGAGTCACTATTGCGCTCCCATTGCCATACACAGTGCAAATAGCACTCGCGTTTGCTCTCAGCAAGTACAGTGTATTGGATTGAAGAGGAGCCACTGTTCTTGTCAGTTTCCTAAGCAGACTTGAACTCGATATGGCCCGTGTGTGTAGGAAGCACAGTTCATTTGTTCTGAGCAAGCTCACTGTTCAGACCCCATAGGAAACACAGTAGAGTAGAAGAGTACTCTTTTCTCAAAAGCAGAGTGTGTTTCTTGTAAGGCGAGCTAGCTTTTGTTTCCCAGTCGTAAATGAAGTTGAATCACATGCTGTTTCTGGTCCTACGAGTAGAGTTGTTTTTTGGTAAAAAGAGTGACTCTTGTGCTCCCATTTCCATACACAGTGCAAATAGCACTTGCGTCTTTTCCAATCAAGTACAGTGTATTGGACTGAAGAGGAGATACTGTTCTTGTCAGTTTCCTGAGCAGAGTTGAACTAGATATGGCCCGTGTATATATGAAACACAGTTCTTTTGTTCTGAGCAAGCTCACTTTCTGGCCCTATAGGAAACACAGTAGAGTAGAAGAGTGCTCTTTTCTCAAAAGCAGAGTGTGTTTCTTGTAAGGCGTAAGCAGAATTGAACTAGATACGGCCATGTGTGTAGGAAGCACAGCTCTTTTGTTCTGAGCAAGCTCACTGTTCTGGCCCTATAGGAAACACAGTAGAGTAGAAGAGTGCTCTTTTCTCAAAAGCAGAGTGTGTTTCTTGTAAGGCGCGATAGCGTTTGTTTCCCAGTCCTAAATGAAGTTGAATCACATGCAGTTTCTGGTCCTACGAGCAAGACTTTTTTCTGGTAATAAGAGTCACTATTGCGCTCCCATTGTCATACACAGGGCAAATAGCACTGGCCTCTGTTCTCAGCATGTACAGTGTATTGGACTGAAGAGGATCTACTGTTCTTGTCAGGTTCCTAAGCAGAGTTGAACTAGATATGGCCCATGTGTGTAGGAAGCACAGTTCTTTTGTACTCAGCAAGCTCACTGTTCTGGCCCTATAGGAAACACAGTAGAGTAGAAGAGTGCTCTTTCCTTCAAAAGCAGAGTGTGTTTCTTGTAAGGCGAGCTAGCGTTTGTTTCCCAGTCTTAAATGTTGTTGAATCACATGCAGTTTCCGTTCCTACGGGCAGGAGTTGGTTTCTGGTAAGGAAAGTCACTATTGCGCTCCCATTGCCATACACAGTGCAAATAGCACTCGCGTCTGTTCCCAGCAAGTACAGTGTATTGGACTGAAGAGGAGCTACTGTTCTTGTCAGGTTCCTAAGCAGAGTTGAACTAGATATGTCCCGTGTGTAGGAAGCACAGTTCTGTTGTTCTCAGCAAGCTGAATGTTCGGACCACATAGGAAACACAGTAGAGTAGAAGAGTGCTCTTTTCTCAAAAGCCGAGTGTGTTTCTTGTAAGGCAAGCTAGCGTTTGCTTCCCAGACCTAAATGGAGTTGAATCACATGCAGTTTCTGGTCCTACGAGCAAGAGTTGTTTTCTGGTAAGAAGAGTCACTATTGCGCTCCCATTGTCATACACAGTGCAAATAGCACTGGAGTCTGTCCCAGCAAGTACAGTGTATTGGACTGAAGGGGATCTACTGTTCTTGTCAGTTGCCTAAGCATAATTGAACTAGATATGGCCCGTGTGTGTAAGAAGCACAGTTCTTTTGTTCTGAGCAAGCTCACTGTTCGGACCCCATAGGAAACACAGTAGAGTAGAAGTGAGCCCTATTCTCAAAAGCAGAGCTTGTTTCTTGTAAGGCAAGCTAGCGTTTGTTTCCCAGTCCTAAGTGGAGTTGAATCACATGCAGTTTCTGGTCCTAAGAGCCAGAGGTGTTTTCTGTTAGGAAGAGTCACTATTGTGCTCCCATTGCTGTACACAGTGCAAATAGCACTCGCATCTGTTCCCAGCAAGTACAGTGTATTGGAATGAAAAGGAGCTACTGTTCTTGTCAGATTCCTAAGCAGAGTTGAACTACATATGGCCCATGTGTGTAGGAAGCACAGTTATTTTGTACTCAGCAAGCTCACTGTTCTGGCCCTATAGGAAACACAGTAGAGTAGAAGAGTGCTCTTTCCTCAAAAGCAGAGTGTGTTTCTTGTAAGGCAAGCTAGCGTTTGTTTCCCAGTCTTAAATGTTGTTGAATCACATGCAGTTTCCGTTCCTACGAGCAAGAGTTGGTTTCTGGTAAGGAAAGTCACAATTGCGCTCCCATTGCCATACACAGTGCAAATAGCACTCGAGTCTTTTCCCAGCAAGTACAGTGTATTGGACTGAAGAGGAGCTACTGTTCTTGTCAGGTTCCTAAGCAGAGTTGAACTAGATATGTCCCATGTGTAGGAAGCACAGTTCTGTTGTTCTCAGCAAGCTGACTATTCGGACCCCATAGGAAACACAGTAGAGTAGAAGAGTGCTCTTTTCTCAAAAGCAGAGTGTGTTTCTTGTAAGGCGCGGTAGCGTTTGTTTCCCAGTCCTAAATGAAGTTGAATCACATGCAGTTTCTGGTCCTACGAGCAAGAGTTTTTTCTGGTAATAAGAGTCACTATTGCGCTCCCATTGTCATACACAGGGCAAATAGCACTGGCCTCTGTTCTCAGCATGTACAGTGTATTGGACTGAAGAGGATCTACTGTTCTTGTCAGGTTCCTAAGCAGAGTTGAACTACATATGGCCCATGTGTGTAGGAAGCACAGTTATTTTGTACTCAGCAAGCTCACTGTTCTGGCCCTATAGGAAACACAGTAGAGTAGAAGAGTGCTCTTTCCTCAAAAGCAGAGTGTGTTTCTTGTAAGGCGAGCTAACGTTTGTTTCCCAGTCTTAAATGTTGTTGAATCACATGCATTTACCGTTCCTACGAGCAAGAGTTGGTTTCTGGTAAGGAAAGTCACTATTGCGCTCCCATTGCCATACACAGTGCAAATAGCACTCGTGTTTGTTCCCAGCAAGTACAGTGTATTAGACTGAAGAGGAGCTACTGTTCTTGTCAGGTTCCTAAGCAGAGTTGAACTAGATATGTCCCGTGTGTAGGAAGCACAGTTCTGTTGTTCTCAGCAAGCTGACTGTTCGGACCCCATAGGAAACACAGTAGAGTAGAAGAGTGCTCTTTTATCAAAAGCGGAGTGTGTTTAGTGTAAGGCGACCTAGCGTTTGCTTCCCAGTCCTAAATGGAGTTGAATCACATGCAGTTTCTGGTCCTAAGAGCAAGAGTTGTTTTCTGGTAAGAAGAGTCACTATTGCGCTCCCATTGCCATACACAGTGCAAATAGCACTCGCGTTTGCTCTCAGCAAGTACAGTGTATTGGATTGAAGAGGAGCCACTGTTCTTGTCAGTTTCCTAAGCAGACTTGAACTCGATATGGCCCGTGTGTTTAGGAAGCACAGTTCATTTGTTCTGAGCAAGCTCACTGTTCAGACCACATAGGAAACACAGTAGAGTAGAAGAGTACTCTTTTCTCAAAAGCAGAGTGTGTTTCTTGTAAGGCGAGCTAGCTTTTGTTTCCCAGTCGTAAATGAAGTTGAATCACATGCTGTTTCTGGTCCTACGAGTAGAGTTGTTTTTTGGTAAAAAGAGTGACTCTTGTGCTCCCATTTCCATACACAGTGCAAATAGCACTTGCGTCTTTTCCAATCAAGTACAGTGTATTGGACTGAAGAGGAGATACTGTTCTTGTCAGTTTCCTGAGCAGAGTTGAACTAGATATGGCCCGTGTATATATGAAACACAGTTCTTTTGTTCTGAGCAAGCTCACTTTCTGGCCCTATAGGAAACACAGTAGAGTAGAAGAGTGCTCTTTTCTCAAAAGCAGAGTGTGTTTCTTGTAAGGCGTAAGCAGAATTGAACTAGATACGGCCATGTGTGTAGGAAGCACAGCTCTTTTGTTCTGAGCAAGCTCACTGTTCTGGCCCTATAGGAAACACAGTAGAGTAGAAGAGTGCTCTTTTCTCAAAAGCAGAGTGTGTTTCTTGTAAGGCGCGATAGCGTTTGTTTCCCAGTCCTAAATGAAGTTGAATCACATGCAGTTTCTGGTCCTACGAGCAAGAGTTTTTTCTGGTAATAAGAGTCACTATTGTGCTCCCATTGTCATACACAGGGCAAATAGCACTGGCCTCTGTTCTCAGCATGTACAGTGTATTGGACTGAAGAGGATCTACTGTTCTTGTCAGGTTCCTAAGCAGAGTTGAACTAGATATGGCCCATGTGTGTAGGAAGCACAGTTCTTTTGTACTCAGCAAGCTCACTGTTCTGGCCCTATAGGAAACACAGTAGAGTAGAAGAGTGCTCTTTCCTCAAAAGCAGAGTGTGTTTCTTGTAAGGCGAGCTAGCGTTTGTTTCCCAGTCTTAAATGTTGTTGAATCACATGCAGTTTCCGTTCCTACGGGCAGGAGTTGGTTTCTGGTAAGGAAAGTCACTATTGCGCTCCCATTGCCATACACAGTGCAAATAGCACTCGCGTCTGTTCCCAGCAAGTACAGTGTATTGGACTGAAGAGGAGCTACTGTTCTTGTCAGGTTCCTAAGCAGAGTTGAACTAGATATGTCCTGTGTGTAGGAAGCACAGTTCTGTTGTTCTCAGCAAGCTGACTGTTCGGACACCATAGGAAACACAGTAGAGTAGAAGAGTGCTCTTTTCTCAAAAGCCGAGTGTGTTTCTTGTAAGGCAAGCTAGCGTTTGCTTCCCAGACCTAAATGGAGTTGAATCACATGCAGTTTCTGGTCCTACGAGCAAGAGTTGTTTTCTGGTAAGAAGAGTCACTATTGCGCTCCCATTGTCATACACAGTGCAAATAGCACTGGAGTCTGTCCCAGCAAGTACAGTGTATTGGACTGAAGGGGATCTACTGTTCTTGTCAGTTGCCTAAGCATAATTGAACTAGATATGGCCCGTGTGTGTAAGAAGCACAGTTCTTTTGTTCTGAGCAAGCTCACTGTTCGGACCCCATAGGAAACACAGTAGAGTAGAAGTGAGCCCTATTCTCAAAAGCAGAGCTTGTTTCTTGTAAGGCAAGCTAGCGTTTGTTTCCCAGTCCTAAGTGGAGTTGAATCACATGCAGTTTCTGGTCCTAAGAGCCAGAGGTGTTTTCTGGTAGGAAGAGTCACTATTGTGCTCCCATTGCTGAACACAGTGCAAATAGCACTCGCGTCTGTTCCCAGCAAGTACAGTGTATTGGAATGAAAAGGAGCTACTGTTCTCGTTAGTTTCCTAAGCAGAGTTGAACTAGATATGGCCCCTGTGTGTAGGAAGCACAGTTTTTTTGTTCTGAGCAAGCTCACTGTTCTGGCCCTATAAAAAACACAGTAGAGTAGAAGTGTGCCCTTTTCTCAAAAGCAGAGCTTGTTTCTTGTAAGGCAAGCTAGCGTTTGTTTCCCAGTCCTAAGTGGAGTTGAATCACATGCAGTTTCTGGCCCTACGAGCAAGAGATGTTTTCTGGTAAAAAGAGTCACTATTGCGCTCCCAATGCCGTACACAGTGCAAATAGCACTCGCGTCTGTTTCCAGCAAGTACAGTGTATTGGACTGAAGGGGATCTACTGTTCTTGTCAGTTTCCCAAGCAGAGTTGAACTAGATATGGCCCGTGTGTGTAGGAAGCACAGTTCTTTTGTTCTGAGCAAGCTCACATTTCGAACCCCATAGGAAACACAGTAGAGTAGAAGAGTGCTCTTTTCTCAAAAGCAGAGTGTGTTTCTTGTAAGGTGAGCTAGCGTTTGTTTCAAAGTCCTAAATGGAGTTGAATCACATGCAGTTTTCGGTCCTACGCGCAAGAGTTGTTTTCTGGTAAGGAAAGTCACTATTGTGCTCCCATTGCCAAACACAGTGCAAATAGCACTCGCATCTGTTCCCAGCAAGTACAGTGTATTGGACTGAAGAGGAGCTACTGTTCTTGTCAGTTTCCTAAGCAGAGTTGAACAGGATATGGCACTTGTGTTTAGGAAGCACAGTTCTTTTGTTCTGAGCAAGCTCACTGTTCGGACCCCATAGGAAACACAGTAGAGTAGAAGAGTGCTCTTTTCTCAAAAGCAGAGTGTGTTTCTTGTAAGGCGAGCTAGCGTTTGTTTCCCAGTTCTAAATGGAGTTTAATCACATGCAGTTTCTTATCCTATGAGCAAGAGTTTTTTTCTGGTAAGAAGAGTCACTATTGCGCTCCCATTGTAATACACAGGGCAAATAGCACTGGTGTTGGTTCCCAGCATGTACAGTGTATTGGACTGAAGAGGATCTACTGTTCTTGTCAGTTTCCTTAGCAGAATTGATCTAGATATGGCCGTGTGTGTAGGAAGCACAGTTCTTTTGTTCTGAGCAAGCTCACTGTTCTGGCCTTATAGGAAACACAGTAGAGTAGAAGAGTGTTCTTTTCTCAAAAGCAGAGTCTGTTTCTTGTAAGGCGAGCTAGCGTTTATTTCTCAGTTCTAAATGGAGTTGAATCACATGCAGTTTTCGGTCCTACGAGCAAGAGTTGTTTTCTGGTAAGGAGAGTCACTATTGAGTTCCCATTACCATACACAGTGCAAATAGCACTCGCGTCTGTTCCCAGCAAGTACAGTGTATTGGACTGAAGAGTAGCTACTGTTCTTGTCAGTTTCCTAAGCAGAGTTGAATTAGATATGGCCCGTGTGTGTAGGAAGCACAGTTCTTTTGTTCTGAGCAAGCTCTCTGTTCGGACCCCATAGGGAACACAGTAGAGTAGAAGAGTGCTCTTTTCTCAAAAGCAGAGTGTGTTTCTTGTAAAAAGAGCTAGTGTTTGTTTCCCAGTCAGAAATGGAGTTGAATCCCATGCAGTTTCTGGTCCTATGAGCAAGAGATGTTTTCTGGTAAGAAGAGTCACTATTGCGCTCCCATTGTCATACACAGGGCAAATAGCACACGCGTCTGTTTCCAGCAAGTACAGTGTGTTGGACTGAAGAGGAGCTACTGTTCTTGTCAGGTTCCTAAGCAGAATTGAACTAGATATGGCCGTGTGTGTAAGAAGCACAGTTCTTTTGTTCTGAGCAAGCTCACTGTTCGGACCCCATAGGAAACAAAGTAGAGTAGAAGAGTGCTCTTTTCTCAAAAGCAGAGTGTGTTTCTTGTAAGGCGAGCTAGGGTTTGTTTCCCAGTCCTAAATGGAGTTGAATCACATGCAGTTTCTTGTCCTACGAGCAAGAGTTGTTTTCTGGTAAGAAGAGTCACTATTGCGCTCCCATTGTCATACACAGGGCAAATAGCACTGGTGTCGGTTCCCAGCATGTACAGTGTATTGGACTGAAGAAGATCTACTCTTCTTGTCAGTTTCCTAAGCAGAATTGATCTAGATATGGCCGTGTGTGTAGGAAGCACAGTTCTTTTGTTCTGAGCAAGCTCACTGTTCTGGCCATATAGGAAACACAGTAGAGTAGAAGAGTGCTCTTTTCTCAAAAGCAGGGTCTCTTTCTTGTAAGCGAACTAGCGATTATTTCCAAGTTCTAAATGGAGTTGAATCACATGCAGTTTCTGGTCCTACGAGCAAGAGTTGTTTTCTGGTAAGAAGAGTCACTGTTGCACTCCCATTGTCATACACAGTGCAAATAACACTCGCGTCTGTTCCCAGCAAGTACAGTGTATTGGACTGAAGAGGAGCTACTGTTCTTGTCAGTTTCCTAAGCAGAATTGAACTACATATGGCCATATGTGTAGGAAGCACAGTTCTTTTGTTCTGAGCAAGCTCACTGTTTGGACCCCATAGGAAACACAGTAGAGTAGAAGAGTGCTCTTTTCTCAAAAGCAGAGTGTGTTTCTTGTAAGGCGAGCTAGCGTTTATTTCCCAGTTCTAAATGGAGTTGAATCACTTGCAGATCTGTTCCTAGGAGCAAGAGTTGTTTTCTGGTAAGAAGAGTCACTATTGCGCTCCCATTGTCATACACAGGGCAAATAACACTCGCGTCTGTTCCCAGCATGTAAAGTGTATTGGACTGAAGAGAATCTACTGTTCTTGTCAGTTTCCTAAGCAGAGTTGAATTAGATATAACCCGTGTGTGTAGGAAGCACAGTTCTTTTGTTCTGAGCAAGCTCTCTGTTCGGACCCCATATGGAACACTGTAGAGTAGAAGAGTGCTCTTTTCTCAAAAGCAGAGTGTGTTTCTTGTAAAAAGAGCTAGTGTTTGTTTCCCAGTCAGAAATGGAGTTGAATCCCATGCAGTTTCTGGTCCTATGAGCAAGAGTTGTTTTCTGGTAAGAAGAGTCACTATTGCACTCCCATTGTCATACACAGGGCAAATAGCACACGCGTCTGTTTCCAGCAAGTACAGTGTATTGGACTGAAGAGGAGCTACAGTTCTTGTCAGTTTCCTAAGCAGAATTGAACTAGATATGGCCCGTGTGTGTAGGAAGCACAGTTCTTTTGTTCTGAGCAAGCTCACTGTTCGGACACCTTAGGAAACACAGTAGAGTACAAGAGTGCTCTTTTCTCAAAAGCAGAGTGTGTTTCTTGTAAGGTGAGCTAGCGTTTGTTTCCCAGTCCTAAATTGAGTTGAATCACATGCAGTTTCTTGTCCTACGAGCAAGAGTTGTTTTCTGGTAAGAAGAGTCACTATTGTGCTCCCATTGTCATACACCAGGCAAATAGCACTGATGTCGGTTCACAGCATGTACAGTGTATTTGACTGAAGAGGATTTACTCTTCTTGTCAGTTTCCTAAGCAGAATTGATCTAGATATGGCCGTGTGTGTAGGAAGCACAGTTCTTTTGTTCTGAGCAAGTTCACTGTTCTGGCCATATAGGAAACACAGTAGAGTAGAAGAGTGTTCTTTTCTGAAAAGCACAGTCTGTTTCTTGTAAGGCGAGCTAGCGTTTATTTCCCAGTTCTAAATGGAGTTGAATCACATGCATTTTTCGTTCCTACGAGCAAGAGTTGTTTTCTGGTAAGGACAGTCACTATTGAGTTCCCATTACCATACACAGTGCAAATAGCACTCGCATCTGTTCCCAGCAAGTACAGTGTATTGGACTGAAGAGGAGCTACTGTTCTTGTCAGTTTCCTAAGTAGAGTTGAACTAGATATGGCCCGTGTGTGTAGGAAGCACATTTCTTTTGTTCTGAACAAGCTCACTGTTCAGAAAACTTAGGAAACACAGTAGAGTAGAAGAGTGCTCTTTTCTCAAAAGCAGATTGTGTTTCTTGTAAGGCGAGCTAGCATTTGTTTCCCAGTCTTAAAAAGAGTTGAGACACATGCAGTTTTTGGTTCTACGAGCAAGAGTTATTTTCTGGTAAGGAAAGTCACTATTGCGCTCCCTTTGCCATACACAGTGCAAATAGCACTCGCGTCTGTTCCCAGCTAGTACAGTGTATTGGACTGAAGAGGAGCTACTGTTCTTGTCAGTATCCTAAGCAGAGTTGAAGTAGATATGGCCTGTGTACGTAGGAAGCACAGTTATTTTGTTCTGAGCAAGCTCACTGTTCGGACCTCATAGAAAAGAGTGTAGAGAGGAAGAGTGCTCTTTTCTCAAAAGCAGAGAGTGTTTCTTGTAAGGCTAGCTAGTGTTTGTTTCCCAGTCCTAAATGGAGTTGAATCACATGCATTTCTGGTCCTACGAGCAAGAGTTGTTTTCTGGTAAGGAATCACTATTGCGCTCCCATTGCCATACACAGTGCAAATAGCACTCGCGTCTGTTCCCAGCAAGTACAGTGTATTGGACTGAAGAGGAGCTACTGTTCTTGTAAGTTTCCTAAGGACAATTGATGTAGATATGGCCGTGTGTGTAGGAAGCACAGTTCTTTTGTTCTGAGCAAGTTCCCTTTTCTGGCCATATAGGAAACACAGTAGATTAGAAGAGTGCTCTTTTCTCAAAAGCAGAGTCTGTTTCTTGTAAGGCGAGCTAGCGTTTATTTCGCAGTCCTATAGGGAGTTGAATCACATGCAGTTTTTAGTCCTACGAGCAAGAGTTGTTTTCTGGTAAGGAAAGTCACTATTGCGCTCCCATTGCCATACACAGAGCAAATAGCACTCGAATCTGTTCCCAGCAATTACAGTGTGTTGAACTGAAGAGGAGCTACTGTTCTTCTCAGTCTCCTAAGCACAGTTGAACTAGATATGGCCCGTGTGTGTAGGAAGCAGAGTTCTTTTGTTCTGAGCAAGCTCACTGTTCAGACCCCATAGGAAACACAGTAGAGTAGAAGAGTGCTCTTTTCTCAAAAGCAGAGTGTGTTTCTTATAGGGCGAGCTAGCGTTTGTTTCCCACTCCTAAATGGAGTTGAATCCCATGCAGTTTCTGGTCCTACGATCAAGAGTTGTTTTCTGGTAAGAAGAGTCACTATTGCGCTCCCATTGCCATACACAGTGCAAATAGCACTCGCGTCTGTTCCCAGCAAGCACAGTATATTGGACTGAAGAGGAGCTACTGTTCTTGTCAGTTTCCTAAGCAGAATTGAACTAGATATGGCCCGTGTGTGTAGGAAGCACAGTTCTTTTGTTCTGAGCAAGCTCACTGTTCGGACCCCTTAGGAAACAAAGTAGAGTAGAAGAGTGCTCTTTTCTCAAAAGCAGAGTATGTTTCTTGTAAGGCGAGCTAGCAATTGTTTCCCAGTCCTAAGTGGTGTTGAATCACTTGCAGATCTGTTCCTAGGAGCAAGAGTTGTTTTCTGGTAAGAAGAGTCATAAATTGCGCTCCCATTGTCATGCACAGGGCAAATAGCACTGGCGTCTGTTCCCAGCATGTAAAGTGTATTGGACTGAAGAGAATCTACTGTTCTTGTCAGTTTCCTAAGCAGAATAAAACTAGATATGGCCGTGTGTGTAGGAAGCACAGTTCTTTTGTTCTGAGCAAGCTCACTGTTCGGACCCCATAGGAAACACAGTAGAGTAGAAGAGTGCTCTTTTCTCAAAAGCAGAGTGTGTTTCTTGTAAGGCGAGCTAGCGTTTGTTTCCCAGTCCTAAATGGAGTTGAAGCACATGCAGTTTCTTGTCCTACGAGCAAGAGTTGTTTTCTGGTAAGAAGAGTCACTATTGCGCTCCCATTGTCATACACAGGGCAAAAAGCACTGGTGTCGGTTCCCAGCATGTACAGTGTATTGGACTGAAGAAGATCTACTGTTCTTGTCAGTTTCCTAAGCAGAATTGATCTAGATATGGCAGTGTGTGTAGGAAGCACAGTTCTTTTTTTCTGAGCAAGCTCACTGTTCTGGCCATATAGGAAACACAGTAGAGTAGAAGAGTGCTCTTTTCTCAAAAGCAGGGTGTCTTTCTTGTAAGCGAGCTAGCGATTATTTCCAAGTTCTAAATGGAGTTGAATCACATGCAGTTTTCGGTCCTACGAGCAAGAGTTGTTTTCTGGTAAGAAGAGTCACTATTGCGCTCCCATTGTCATACACAGTGCAAATAACACTCGCGTCTGTTCCCAGCAAGTACAGTGTATTGGACTGAAGAGGAGCTACTGTTCTTGTCAGTTTCCTAAGCAGAATTGAACTAGATATGGCCATATGTGTAGGAAGCACAGTTCTTTTGTTCTGAGCAAGCTCACTGTTTGGACCCCATAGGAAACACAGTAGAGTAGAAGAGTGCTCTTTTCTCAAAAGCAGAGTGTGTTTCTTGTAAGGCGAGCTAGCGTTTTTATCCCAGTTCTAAATGGAGTTGAATCACATGCAGTTTTTTTTCCTATGAGCAAGAGGTGTTTTCTGGTAAGAAGAGTCACTATTGCGCTCCCATGATCATACACAGGGCAAATAGCACTCGCGTCTGTTCCCAGCATGTAAAGTGTATTGGACTGAAGAAGATCTACTGTTCTTGTCATTTTCCTAAGCAGAATTGAACTAGACATGGCTGTGTGTGTAGGAAGCACAGTTCTTTTGTTCTGAGCAAGCTCACTGTTCTGGCCTTATAGGAAAAACAGTAGAGTAGAAGAGTGTTCTTTTCTCAAAAGCAGAGTGTGTTTCTTGTAAGGCAAGCTAGCGTTTATTTCCCAGTTCTAAATGGAGTTGAATCACATGCAGTTTTCGGTCCTACGAGCAAGAGTTGTTTTCTGGTAAGGAAAGTCACTATTGAGTTCCCATTACCATACACAGTGCAAAGAGCACTCGCGTTTGTTCCCAGCAAGTACAGTGTATTGGACTGAAGAGGAGCTACTGTTCTTGTCAGTTTCCTAAGCAGAGTTGAATTTGATATGGCCCGTGTGTGTAGGAAGCACAGTTCTTTTGTTCTGAGCAAGCTCTCTGTTCGGACCCCATAGGGAACACAGTAGAGTAGAAGAGTGCTCTTTTCTCAAAAGCAGAGTGTGTTTCTCGTAAAAAGAGCTAGTGTTTGTTTCCCAGTCAGAAATGGAGTTGAATCCCATGCAGTTTCTGGTCCTATGAGCAAGAGTTGTTTTCTTGTAAGAAGAGTCACTATTGCACTCCCATTGTCATACACAGGGCAAATAGCACACGCGTCTGTTTCCAGCAAGTACAGTGTATTGGACTGAAGAGGAGCTACAGTTCTTGTCAGTTTCCTAAGCAGAATTGAACTAGATATGGCCCGTGTCTGTAGGAAGCACAGTTCTTTTGTTCTGAGCAAGCTCACTGTTCGAACCCCTTAGGAAACACAGTAGAGTACAAGAGTGCTCTTTTCTCAAAAGCAGAGTGTGTTTCTTATAAGGCGAGCTAGCGTTTGTTTCCCAGTCCTAAATGGAGTTGAGTAACATGCAGTTTTTTTTCCTACGAGCAAGAGTTGTTTTCTGGTAAGGAATGTCACTATTGCGCTCCCATTGCCATACACAGTGCAAATAGCACTCGCGTCTGTTCCCAGCAAGTACAGTGTACTTGACTGAAAAGGAGCTACTGTTCTTGTCAGTTTCCTAAGCAGAATTGAACTAGATATGTCCCGTGTGTGTAGAAAGCAGAGTTCTTTTGTTCTGAGAAAGCGCTCTGTTCGGACCCCACAGGAAACACAGTAGAGTAGAAGAGTGCCGTTTTCTCAAAAGCAGAGTGTGTTCCTTGTAAGGCGATCTAGCGTTTATTTTCCAGTTCTACATGGAGTTGAATCACATGCAGTTTTTGGTCCTACGAGCAAGAGTTGTTTTCTTGTAAGGAAAGTCACTATTGCGCTCCCATTGCCATACACAGTGCAAATAGCACTCGCGTCTGTTCCCAACAAGTACAGTGTATTGGACTGAAGAGGAGCTACTGTGCTTGTCAATTTTCTAAGCAGAGTTGAACTAGATATGGCCCGTGTGTGTAGGAAGCACAGTTCTTTTGTTCTGAGCAAGCTCACTGTTCGGAACACTTAGGAAACAGAGTAGAAGAGTGCTCTTTTCTCAAATGCAGAGTGTGTTTCTTGTAAGGCGAGATAGCGTTTGTTTCCCAGTCCTAAATGGAGTTGAGTCCCATGCAGTTTCTGGTCCTACGAGCAAGAGTTGTTTTCTGGTAAGGAAAGAAACTATTGTGCTCCCATTGCCATACACAGTGCAAAAAGCACTCGCGTCTGTTCCCAGCAAGTACAGTGTATTGGACTGAAGTGGAGCTACTGTTCTTGTCAGTTTCCTAAGCAGAGTTGAACAGGATATGGCACTTGTGTTTAGGAAGCACAGTTCTTTTGTTCTGAGCAAGCTCACTGTTTGGACCCCATAGGAAACACAGTTGAGTAGAAGAGTACTCTTTTCTCAAAAGCAGAGTGTGTTTCTTGTTAGGAGAGCTAGTGTTTGTTTCCCAGACAGAAATGGAGTTGAATACCATGCAGTTTCTGGTCCTACGAGCAAGAGATGTTTTCTGGTAAGAAGAGTCACTATTGCGCTCCCATTGTCATACACAGGGCAAATAGCACTGGCGTCTGTTCCCAGCATGTACATTGTATTGGACAGAAGAGGAGCTACTGTTCTTGTCAGTTTCCTAAGCAGAATTGAACTAGATATGGCCCGTGTGTGTAGGAAGCACAGTTCTTTTGTTCTGAGCAAGCTTACTGTTTGGACCCCTCAGGAAATACAGTAGAGAAGAAGAGTGCTCGTTTCTCAAAAGCAGAGTGTGTTTCTTGTAAGGCGAGCTAGCGTTTGTTTCCCAGTCCTAAATGGAGTTGAATCACATGCAGTTTTTGGTCCTACAAGCAAGAATTTTTTTCAGGTAAGAAGAGTCACTATTGCGCTCCAATTGCCATACACAGTGCAAATAGCACTGGCGTCTGTTCCCATCAAGTACAGTGTATTGGACTGATGAGGAGCTACTGTTCTTTTCAGTTTCCTAAGCAGAGTTGAACTAGATATGGTCCGTGTGTATAGGAAGCACAGTTTTTGTTCTGAGCAAGCTCACTCTTTGGACCACATAGGAAACACAGTAGAGTAGAAGAGTGCTCTTTTCTAAAAAGCAGAGTGTGTTTCTTGTAAGGCCAGCTAGCATTTGTTTCCCAGCCCTAAATGGAGTTGAATCACACGCTGTTTCTTGTCGTACGAGCAAGAGATGTTTTCTGGTAAGAAGAGTCACTATTGTGCTCCCATTGTCATACACAGGGCAAATAGCACTGGCGTCTGTTCCCAGCAAGTACAGTGTATTGGACTGAAGAGGATCTACTGTTCGTGTCAGGGTCCTAAGCAGAATTGAACTAGATATGGCCGTGTGTGTAGGAAGCACCGTTATTTTGTTCTGAGCAAGCTCACTGTTAGAACCCCATAGGAAACACAGTAGAGAAGATGAGTGCCCTTTTCTCAAAAGCAGAGTGTGTTTCTTGTATGGCGAGCTAGCATTTGTTTCCCAGTCTTAAGTGGAGTTGAATCACATGCAGTTTATGGTCCTACGAGTAAGAGTTGTTTTCAGGTAATAAGAGTCACTATTGTGCTCCCATTGTCATACACAGGGCAAATAGCACTGGCGTCTGTTCCCAGCATGTGCAGTGTATTAGACTGAACAGGATCTACTGTTCTTGTCAGTTTGCTAAGCAGAATTGAACTAGATATGGCCCGTGTGTGTAGGAAGCACAGTTCTTTTGTTCTGAGCAAGCTCACTTTTCTGGCCATATAGGAAACACAGTAGGTTAGAAGAGTGCTCTTTTCTCAAAAGCAGAGTCTGTTTCTTGTGTGGCGAGCTAGCATTTGTTTCCCAGTCCTAAATGGAGTTGAATCACATGCAGTTTATGGTCCTACGAGTAAGAGTTGTTTTCAGGTAATAAGAGTCACTATTGTGCTCCCATTGTCATACACAGGGCAAATAGCACTGGCTTCTGTTCCCAGCATGTGCAGTGTATTAGACTGAACAGGATCTACTGTTCTTGTCAGTTTGCTAAGCAGAATTGAACTAGATATGGCCCGTGTGTGTAGGAAGCACAGTTCTTTTGTTCTGAGCAAGCTCACTTTTCTGGCCATATAGGAAACACAGTAGGTTAGAAGAGTGCTCTTTTCTCAAAAGCAGAGTCTGTTTCTTGTAAGGCGAGCTAGCGTTTATTTCCCAGTCTTAAAGGGAGTTGAATCACATGCAGTTTTTAGTCCTACGAGCAAGAGTTGTTTTCTGGTAAGGAAAGTCACTATTGCGCTCCCATTGCCATACACAGAGCAAATAGCACTCGAATCTGTTCCCAGCAATTACAGTGTATTGAACTGAAGAGGAGCTACTGTTCTTCTCAGTCTCCTAAGCACAGTTGAACTAGATATGGCCCGTGTGTGTAGGAAGCAGAGTTCTTTTGTTCTGAGCAAGCTCACTGTTCAGACCCCATAGGAAACACAGTAGAGTAGAAGAGTGCTCTTTTCTCAAAAGCAGAGTGTGTTTCTTATAAGGCGAGCTATAGTTTGTTTCCCACTCCTAAATGGAGTTGAATCCCATGCAGTTTCTGGTCCTACGATCAAGAGTTGTTTTCTGGTAAGAAGAGTCACTATTGCGCTCCCATTGCCATACACAGTGAAAATAGCACTCGCGTCTATTCCCAGCAAGTACAGTGTATTGGACTGAAGAGGAGCTACTGTTCTTGTCAGTTTCCTAAGCAGAGTTGAACAGGATATGGCACTTGTGTTTAGGAAGCACAGTTCTTTTGTTCTGAACAAGCTCACTGTTTGGAAGCCATAGGAAACACAGTAGAGAAGAAGAGTGTTCTTGTCAGTTTCCTAAGCAGAATTGATGTAGATATGGCCGTGTGTGTAGGAAGCACAGTTCTTTTGTTCTGAGCAGGCACACTGTTCTGGGCATATAGGAAACACAGTAGAGTAGAAGAGTGCTCTTTTCTCAAAAGCAGAGTGTGTTTCTTGTAAGGCGAGATAGCGTTTGTTTCCCAGTCCTAAATGGAGTTGAGTAACATGCAGTTTTTTTTCCTACGAGCAAGAGTTGTTTTCTGGTAAGGAATGTCACTATTGCACTCCCATTGCCATTCTCAGTGCAAATAGCACTCACGTATGTTCCCAGCACGTACAGTGTACTGGACTGAAAAGGAGCTACTGTTCTTGTCAGTTTCCTAAGCAGAGTTGAACTAGATATGGCCCGTCTGTGTAGGAAGCACAGTTCTTTTGTTCTGAGCAAGCTCACTGTTCAGACCCCATAGGAAACACAGTAGAGTAGAAGAGTGCTCTTTTCTCAAAAGCAGAGTGTGTTTCTTGTAAGGCAAGCTAGCTTTTGTTTCCTAGTCCTAAATGTAGTTGAATCACATGCAGTTTTTGTTCCTATGTGAAAGAGTTGTTTTCTGGTAAGGAAAGTCACTATTGCACTACCATTGCCATACACAGTGCAAATAGCACCCGTGTCTGTTCCCAGCAAATACAGTGTATTGGACTGAAGAGGAGCTACTGTTCTTCTCAGGTTCCTAAGCAGAGTTGAACTAGATATGGCCCGTGTGTGTAGGAAGCAGAGTTCTTTTGTTCTGAGCAAGCAACTGTTCGGACCCCATAGGAAACACAGTAGAGTAGAAGAGTGCCGTTTTCTCAAAAGCAGAGTGTGTTCCTTGTAAGGCGAGCTAGCGTTTATTTTCCAGTTCTACATGGAGTTGAATCACATGCAGTTTTTGGTCCTACGAGCAAGAGTTGTTTTCTTGTAAGGAAAGTCACTATTGCGCTCCCATTGCCATACACAGTGCAAATAGCACTCGCGTCTGTTCCCAGCAAGTACAGTATATTGGACTGAAGAGGAGCTACTGTTCTTGTCAGTTTCCTAAGCAGAGTTGAACTAGATATGGCCAGTGTGTTTAGGAAGCACAGTTCTTTTGTTCTGAGCAAGCTCACTGTTCGGACCCCATAGGAAACACAGTAGAGTAGAAGAGTGCTCTTTTCTCAAAAGCAGAGTGTATTTTTTGTAAGGCAAGCTAGCGTTTGTTTCCCATTCCTAAATGGAGTTGAATCACATGCACTTTCTGGTCCTACGAGCAAGAGCTGTTTTCTGGTAAGAAGAGTCACTATTGCGCTCCCATTGTCGTACACAACGCAAATAGCACTGGCGTCGGTGCCCAGCATGTACAGTGTATTGGACTGAAGAGGATCTACTGTTCTTGTCAGTTTTTTAAGCACAATTGATGTAGATATGGCCGTGTGTGTAGGAAGCACAGTTCTTTTGTTCTGAGCAAGCTCACTTTTCTGGCCATATAGGAAACACAGTAGAGTAGAAGAGTGCTCTTTTCTCAAAAGCAGAGTCTGTTTCCTGTAAGGCGAGCTAGCGTTTATTTCCCAGTCCTAAATGTAGTTGAATCACATGCAGTTTTTGTTCCTACGTGAAAGAGTTCTTTTCTGGTAAGGAAAGTCACTATTGTACTACCATTGCCATACACAGTGCAAATAGCACTCGTGTCTGTTCCCAGCAAATACAGTGTATTGGACTGAAGAGGAGCTACTGTTCTTCTCAGTTTCCTAAGCAGAATTGAACTAGATATGTCCCGTGTGTGTAGGAAGCAGAGTTCTTTTGTTCTGAGCAAGCGCACTGTTCGGACCCCATAGGAAACACAGTAGAGTAGAAGAGTGCCGTTTTCTCAACAGCAGAGTGTGTTCCTTGTAAGGCGAGCTAGCGTTTATTTTCCAGTTCTACATGGAGTTGAATCACATGCAGTTTTTGGTCCTACGAGCAAGAGTTGTTTTCTTGTAAGGAAAGTCACTATTGCGCTCCCTTTGCCATACACAGTGCAAATAGCACTCGCGTCTGTTCCCAACAAGTACAGTGTATTGGACTGAAGAGGAGCTACTGTGCTTGTCAGTTTTCGAAGCAGAGTTGAACTAGAAATGGCCCGTGTGTGTAGGAAGCACAGTTCTTTTGTTCTGAGCAAGCTCACTGTTCAGAACACTTAGGAAACACAGTAGAGAAGAGAGTGCTCTTTTCTCAAAAGCAGAGTGTGTTTTTGTAAGGCAAGATAGCGTTTGCTTCCCAGTCCTTAATGGAGTTGGATCCCATGCTGTTTCTGGTCCTATGAGCAAGAGTTGTTTTCTGGTATGAAGAGTCACTGTTGCGCTCCCATTGTAATATACAGGGCAAATAGCACAGGCATCTGTTCCCAGCATGTACAGTGTATTGGACTGAAGAGGAGCTACTGTTCTTGTCAGTTTCCTAGACTGAGTTGAACTAGATATGGCCCGTGTGTGTAGGAAGCACAGTTCTTTTGTTCTGAGCAAGCTCACTGTTCGGACCCCATAGGAAACACAGTAGAGTAGAAGAGTGCTCTTTTCTCAAAATCAGAGTGTGTTTCTTGATAGGCGAGCTAGTGTTTGTTTCCCAGTCAGAAATTGAGTTGAATCACATGCAGTTTCTTGTCCTATGAGCAAGAGTTCTTTTCTGGTTAGAAGAGTCACTATTGTGCTCCCATTGCCATACACAGTGCAAATAGCACTCGCGTCTGTTCCCAGCAGGTACAGTGTATTGGACTGAAGAGGAGCTACTGTTCTTGTCAGTTTCCTATGCAGAGTTGAACTAGATATGGCCCCTGTGTGTAGGAAGCACAGTTCTTTTGTTCTGAGCAAGCTCACTGTTCGGACCCCATAGGAAACACCGTAGAGTAGAAGAGTTCCCTTTCCTCAAATAGAGTTTTTTTTCTTGTAAGGCGAGCTAGCATTTGTTTCCCAGTCTTAAATGGAGTTGAGTCACATGCAGTTTCTGGTCCTACGAGCAAGAGTTGTTTTCTGGTAAGAAGAGTCACTATTGCGCTCACATGGTCATACACAGGGCAAATAGCAATGGCAACTGTTCCCAGCATGTACAGTGTATTGGACTGAAGAGGATCTACTGTTCTTGTCAGTTTCCTAAACAGATTTGAACTAGATATGGCCATGGGTATAGGAAGCACAGTTCTTTTGTTGTGAGCAAGCTCACTGTTCTGGCCATATAGGAAAAACAGTAGACTAGAATTGTGCTCTTTTCTCAAAAGCAGAATGTGTTTTTTTAAGGAGAGCTAGCGTTTGTTTCCCAGTACTAAAAGAGGGGAATCACATGCAGTTTCTGGTCCTACGAGCAAGAGTTGTTTTCTGGTACAAAGAGTCACTATTGTGCTCCAATTGCCATACACAGTGCAAATAGCACTCGCGTCTGTTCCCAGCAAGTACAGTGTATTTGACTGAAGAGGAGCTACTGCTCTTGTCAGTTTCCTAAGCAGAGTTGAACTAGATATGGCCTGTGTGTGTAAGAAGCACAGTTCTTTTGTTCTGAGCTAGCTCACTGTTCGGAACACTTAGGAAACAGAGTAGAAGAGTGCTCTTTTCTCAAATGCAGAGTGTGTTTCTTGTAAGGCAAGATAGCGTTTGTTTCCCAGTCCTAAATGGAGTTGAGTCCCATGCAGTTTCTGGTCCTACGAACAAGAGTTGTTTCCTGGTAAGGAAAGAAACTATTGTGCTCCCATTGCCATACACAGTGCAAAAAGCACTCGCGTCTGTTCCCAGCAAGTACAGTGTATTGGACTGAAGAGGAGCTACTGTTATTGTCAGTTTCCTAAGAGGAGTTGAACAGGATATGGCACTTGTGTTTAGGAAGCACAGTTCTTTTGTTCTGAGCAAGCTCACTGTTTGGACCCCATAGTAAACACAGTTGAGTAGAAGAGTGCTCTTTTCTCAAAAGCAGAGTGTGTTTCTTGTTAGGCGAGCTAGTTTTTGTTTCCCAGACAGAAATGGAGTTGAATCCCATGCAGTTTCTGGTCCTACGAGCAAGAGTTTTTTTCTGGTAAGAAGAGTCACTATTGCGCTCCCATTGTCATACACAGGGCAAATAGCACTGGCGTCTGTTCCCAGCATGTACATTGTATTGGACAGAAGAGGAGCTACTGTTCTTGTCAGTTTCCTAAGCAGAATTGAACTAGATATGGCCCGTGTGTGTAGGAAGCACAGTTCTTTTGTTCTGAGCAAGCTTACTGTTTGGACACCTCAGGAAACACAGTAGAGAAGAAGAGTGCTCGTTTCTCAAAAGCAGAGTGTGTTTCTTGTAAGGCAAGCTAGCATTTGTTTCCTAGTCCTAAGTGGAGGTGAATCACATGCAGTTTTTGGTCCTACGAGCAAGAGTTTTTTTCAGGTAAGAAGAGTCACTATTGCGCTTCAATTGCCATACACAGTGCAAATAGCACTGGCGTCTGTTCTCATCAAGTACAGTGTATTGGACTGATGAGGAGCTACTGTTCTTGTCAGTTTCCTAAGCAGAGATGAACTAGATATGGTCCGTGTGTATAGGAAGCACAGTTTTTGTTCTAAGCAAGCTCACTCTTTGGACCACATAGGAAACACAGTAGAGTAGAAGAGTGCTCTTTTCTAAAAAGCAGAGTATGTTTCTTGTAAGGCCAGCTAGCATTTGTTTCCCAGCCCTAAATGGAGTTGAATCACACGCTGTTTCTTGTCCTACGAGCAAGAGATGTTTTCTGGTAAGAAGAGTCACTATTGTGCTCCCATTGTCATACACAGAGCAAATAGCACTGGCGTCTGTTCCCAGCAAGTACAGTGTATTGGACTGAAGCGGATCTACTGTTCGTGTCAGGTTCCTAAGCAGAATTGATCTAGATATGGCCGTGTGTGTAGGAAGCACAGTTATTTTGTTCTGAGCAAGCTCACTGTTCAAACCCCATAGGAAACACAGTAGAGTATATGAGTGCCCTTTTCTCAAAAGCAGAGTGTGTTTCTTGTATGGCGAGCTAGCATTTGTTTCCCAGTCCTAAGTGGAGTTGAATCACATGCAGTTTCTGGTCCTACGAGTAAGAGTTGTTTTCAGGTAATAAGAGTCACTATTGTGCTCCCATTGTCATACACAGGGCAAATAGCACTGGCTTCTGTTCCCAGCATGTGCAGTGTATTAGACTGAACAGGATCTACTGTTCTTGTCAGTTTGCTAAGCAGAATTGATCTAGATATGGCCCGTGTGTGTAGGAAGCACAGTTCTTTTGGTCTGAGCAAGCTCACTGTTCTGGCCTTATAAGAAACACAGTAGAGCAGAAGAGTGATCTTTCCTACAAAGCAGAGTGTGTTTCTTGTAAGGCGATCTAGCGTTTGTTTCCCTTTTCTAAATGGAGTTGAGTCACATGCACTTTTTAGTCCTACGAGCAAGAGTTGTTTTCTGGTAAGAAGGGTCTCTATTGCGCTCCCATTGCCCTACACAGTGCAAATAGCACTCGCGTCTGTTCCCAGCAAGTACAGTGTATTAGACTTAAGGGGAGCTACTGTTCTTGTCAGTTTCCTAAGCAGAGTTGAACTAGATATGGTCCGTGTGTGTAGGAAGCACAGTTCTTTTGTTCTGAGCATGCTCACTGTTCGGACCCCATAGGAAATACAGTAGAGTAGAAGAGTGCCCTTTTCTCAAAAGCAGAGTGTTTTTCTTGTAAGGCGAGCTAGTGTTTGATTCCCAGTCTTAAATGTATTTGAATCACATGCAGTTTCTGGTCCTACGAGCAAGAGTTGTTTTCTGGTAAGGAAAGTCACTATTGCGCTCCCATTGTCATACACAGGGCAAAAAGCATTGGCGACTGTTCCCAGCATGTACATTGTATTGGACTGAAAAGGATCTACTGTTCTTGTCAGTTTCCTAAAAAGAATTGAACTAGATATGGCCATGGTTATAGGAAGCACAGTTCTTTTTTCTGAGAAAGCTCTCTGTTCTGGCACTATAAGAAACACAGTAGAGTAGAAGAGTGCTCTTTCCTCAAAAGCAGAGTGTGTTTCTTGTAAGGCGAGCTAGCATTTGTTTCCCAGTCCTAAATGGAGTTGAATCTCATGAGGTTTTTGGTCTTACAGGCAAGAGTTGTTTTCTGGTAAGGAAAGTCACTATTGCGCTCCCTTTGCCATACACAGTGCAAATAGCACTCAAGTATGTTCCCAGCAAGTACAGTGTATTGGACTGAAGAGGAGCTACTGTTCTTGTCAGTTTCCTAAGCAGATTGGACTAGATATGGCCGTGTGTGTAGGAAGCACAGTTCTTTGTTCTGAGCAAGCTCACTGTTCTGGCCATATAGGAAACACAGTAGAGTGGAAGAGTGCTCTTTTCTCAAAAGCAGAGTGTGTTTCTTGTAAGGCAAGCTAGCATTTGTTTCCCAGTCCTAAATGGAGTTGAATCACATTCAGTTTTTGGTCCTATGAGCAAGAGTTGTTTTCTGGTAAGAAGGGTCTCTATTGCGCTCCCATTGCCCTACACAGTGCAAATAGCACTCGCGTCTGTTCCCAGCAAGTACAGTGTACTGGACTGAAAAGGAGCTACTGTTCTTGTCAGTTTCTTAAGCAGAGTTGAAATAGATATGGCCCGAGTGTGTAGGAAGCACAGTTCTTTTCCTCTGATGAAGCTCACTGTTCGGACCCCTTAGGAAACACAGTAGAGTAGAAGAGTGCTCTTTTCTCAAAAGCAGAGTGTGTTTATTGAAAGGCAAGCTAGCGTTTGTTTCCCAGTCCTAAATGGAGTTGAGTCACATGCAGTTTTTGGTCCTATGAGCAAGAGTTGTTTTCTCGTAAGGAAGTCACTATTGTGCTCCAATTGCCATACACAGTGCAAATAGCACTCGCGTCTGTTCCCAGAAAGTACAGTGTATTTGACTGAAGAGGAGCTACTGTTCTTGTCAGTTTCCTAAGCAGAGTTGAACAAGATATGGCCCGTGTGTGTAGGAAGCACAGTTCCTTTGTTCTGAGCAAGGTCACTGTTCGGACCCCAGAGGAAACACAGTAGAGTAGAAGAGTGCTCTTTTCTCAAAAGCAGAGTGTGTTTATTGTAAGTCGAGCTACCATTTGTTCCCCAGTCCTAAATGGAGTTGAGTCACATGCAGTTTCTGGTCCTACGAGCAAGAGTTGTTTTCTGGTAAGAAGAGTCACTATTGCGCTCCCATTGTCATACACAGGGCAAATAGCACTGGCGTCGGTGCCCAGCATGTACAGTGTATTGGACTGAAGAGGATCTACTGTTCTTGTCAGTTTCCTAAGCAGAATTGAACTAGATATGGCTGTGTGTGTAGGAAGCACAGTTCTTTTGTTCTGAGCAAGCTCCCTGTTCTGGCCCAATAGGAAACACAGTAGAGTAGAAGAGTGCTCTTTTCTCAAAAGCAGAGGGTGTTTCTTGTAAGGCAAGCTAGCATTTGTTTCCCAGTCCTAAATGGAGTTGAATCACATTCAGTTTTTGGTCCTATGAGCAAGAGTTGTTTTCTGGTAAGGAAAGTCACTATTGCGCTCCCCTTCCCATATTCAGTGCAAATAGCACTCGCGTCTCTTCCCAGCAAGTACAGTGTATTGGACTGAAGAGGAGCTACTGTTCTTGTCAGTTTCCTAAGCAGAGTTGAACTAGATATGGCCTGTATGTGTAGGAAGCACAGTTCCTTTGTTCTGAGCAAGGTCACTGTTCGGACCCCATAGGAAACACAGTAGAGTAGAAGAGTGCTCTTTTCCCAAAAGCAGAGTGTGTTTCTAGTAAGACAAGATAGCGTTTGTTTCCCAGTACTAAGTGGAGTTGAGTCACATGCAGTTTCTGGTCCTACGAGCTAGAGTTGTTTTCTGGTAAGAAGAGTCACTATTGCGCTCCCATTGCCATACACAGTGCAAATAGCACTCGCGTCACTTCCCAGCAAGTACAGTGTATTGGACTGAAGAGGAGCTAATGTTCTTGTCAGTTTCCTAAGCAGAGTTGAACTAGATATGGCCCGTGTGTGTAGGAAGCACAGTTCTTTTGTTCTGAGCAAGCTCACTTTTCAGACACCATAGGAAACACAGTAGAGTAGAAGAGTGCTCTTTTCTCAAAAGCAGAGTGTGTTTCTAGTAAGACGAGATAGCGTTTGTTTCCCAGTCCTAAATGGAGTTGAGTCACATGCAGTTTCTGGTCCTACGAGCAAGAGTTGTTTTCTGGTAAGAAGAGTCACTATTGCCCTCCCATTGTCATACATAGGGCAAATAGCACTGGCGTCGTTTCCCAGCATGTACAGTGTATTGGACAGAAGAGGATCTACTGTTCTTGTCAGTTTGCTAAGCAGAATTGAACTAGATATGGCCCGTGTGTGTAGGAAGCACAGTTCTTTTGTTCTGAACAAGCTCACTGTTCTGGCCTTATAAGAAACACAGTAGAGCAGAAGAGTGATCTTTTCTACAAAGCAGAGTGTGTTTCTTGTAAGGCGATCTAGCATTTGTTTCCCTTTTCTAAATGGAGTTGAGTCACATGCAGTTTTTAGTCCTACGAGCAAGAGTTGTTTTCTGGTAAGAAGGGTCTCTATTGCGCTCCCATTGCCCTACACAGTGCAAATAGCACTCGCGTCTGTTCCCAGCAAGTACAGTGTATTGGACTCAAGGGGAGCTACTGTTCTTGTCAGTTTCCTAAGCAGAGTTGAACTAGATATGGCCCGTGTGTGTAGGAAGCACAGTTCTTTTGTTCTGAGCAAGCTCACTGTTCGGAGCCCATAGGAAACACAGTAGAGAAGAAGAGTGCTCATTTCTCAAAAGCAGAGTGTATTTCTTGTAAGGCCAGCTAGCGTTTGTTTCCCAGTCCTAAATGGAGTTGAGTCCCATGCAGTTTCTGGTCCTATGAGCAAGAGTTTTTTTCTGGTAAGGAAAGAAACTATTGTGCTCCCATTGCCACACACAGTGCAAATAGCACTAGTGTCTGTTCCCAGCAAGTACAGTGTATTGAACTGAAGAGGAGCTACTGTTCTTGTCAGTTTCCTAAGCAGAGTTGCACTAGATATGGCCCGTGTGTGTAGGAAGCACAGTTCTTTTGTTCTGAGCATGCTCACTTCGGACCCCATAGGAAATACAGTAGAGTAGAAGAGTGCCCTTTTCTCAAAAGCAGAGTGTTTTTCTTGTAAGGCGAGCTAGTGTTTGATTCCCAGTCCTAAATGTATTTGAATCACATGCAGTTTCTGGTCCTACGAGCAAGAGTTGTTTTCTGGTAAGGAAAGTCACTATTGCGCTCCCATTGTCATACACAGGGCAAAAAGCATTGGCGACTGTTCCCAGCATGTACATTGTATTGGACTGAAAAGGATCTACTGTTCTTGTCAGTTTCCTAAAAAGAATTGAACTAGATATGGCCATGGTTATAGGAAGCACAGTTCTTTTTTCTGAGAAAGCTCTCTGTTCTGGCACTATAAGAAACACAGTAGAGTAGAAGAGTGCTCTTTCCTCAAAAGCAGAGTGTGTTTCTTGTAAGGCGAGCTAGCATTTGTTTCCCAGTCCTAAATGGAGTTGAATCTCATGAGGTTTTTGGTCTTACGAGCAAGAGTTGTTTTCTGGTAAGGAAAGTCACTATTGCGCTCCCTTTGCCATACACAGTGCAAATAGCACTCAAGTATGTTCCCAGCAAGTACAGTGTATTGGACTGAAGAGGAGCTACTGTTCTTGTCAGTTTCCTAAGCAGAATTGAACTAGATATGGCCGTGTGTGTAGGAAGCACAGTTCTTTTCCTCTGATGAAGCTCACTGTTCGGACCCCATAGGAAACACACTAGAGTAAAAGAGTGTTCTTCTCTCAAAAGCAGAGTTTGTTTCTAGGAAGGCGAGCTAGCATTTGTTTCCCAGTCCTAAATGGAGTTGAATCACATGCAGTTTCTGGTCCTACAAGCAAGAGTTGTTTTCTGGTAAGAAGACTCACTATTGCCCTCCCATTCTCATACACAGGGTAAATAGCACTGGCGTCTGTTCCCAGCATGTACAGTGAATTGGACTGAAGAGGATCTACTGTTCCTGTCAGTTTCCTAATCAGAAATGAATTACATATGGCCCGTGTGTGTAGGAAGCACAGTTCTTTTGTTCTGAGCAACCTCAATGTTCTGGCTCTATAGGAAACACAGTAGAGTAGAAGAGTGTTCTTTTCTCAAAAGCAGAGTGTGTTCCTTGTAAGGGGAGCTATCGTTTGTTTCCCAGTCCAAAATAGAGTTGAGTCAAAGGCAGTTTCTGTTCCTACGAGCAAGAGTTGTTTTCTCGTAAGAAGAGTCACTATTGCGCTCCCATTGCCATACACAGTGCAAATAGCACTCGCGTCTCTTCCCAGCAAGTACAGTGTATTGCACTGAAGAGGAGCTAATATTCTTGTCAGTTTCCTAAGCAGAGTTGAACTAGATATGGCCCATGTGTGTAGGAAGCACAGTTCTTTTGTTCTGAGCAAGCTCACTTTTCAGACCCCAGAGGAAACACAGTAGTTTAGAAGAGTGCTCTTTTTTCAAAAGCAGAGTGTGTTTCTAGTAAGACGAGATAGCGTTTGTTTCCCAGTACTAAATGGAGTTGAGTCACATGCAGTTTCTGGTCCTACGAGCAAGAGTTGTTTTCTGGTAAGAAGAGTCACTATTGCGCTCCCATTGCCAAACAAGTGCAAATAGCGCTCGCGTCTGTTCCCAGAAAGTACAGTGTATTGGACTGAAGAGGAGCTACTGTTCTTGTCAGTTTCCTAAGCAGAGTTGAACTAGATATGGCTCGTGTGTATAGGAAGCACAGTTCTTTTGTTCTGAGCAAGCTCACTGTTCTGGCCATACAGGAAACACATTAGAGTAGAAGAGTGCTCGTTTCTCAAAAGCAGAGTTTGTTTCTTGTAAGGCAAGCTAGCGTTTGTTTCCCAGTCCTAAATGGAGTTGAGTCACATGCAGTTTTTGGTCCTTCGAGCAAGAGTTGTTTTCTGGTAAGGAAAGTCACTATTGTGCTCCAATTACCATACACACTGCAAATAGCACTCGTGTCTTTTCCCATCAAGTACAGTGTATTGGACTGATGCGGAGCTACTGTTCTTGTCAGTTTCCTAAGCAGAGTTGAACTAGATATGGCCCGTGTGTGTAGTAAGCACAGTTCCTTTGTTCTGAGCAAGGTCACTGTTCGGACCCCATAGGAAACACGGTAGAGTAGAAGATTGCTCATTTCTCAAAAGCAGAGTGTGTTTCTTGTAAGGCGAGCTACCGTTTGTTCCCCAGTCCTAAATGGAGTTGAGTCACATGCAGTTTCTGGTCCTACGAGCAAGAGTTGTTTTCTGGTAAGAAGAGTCACTATTGCGCTCCCATTGTCATACACAGGGCAAATAGCACTGGCGTCGTTTCCCAGCATGTACAGTGTATTGGACTGAAGAGGATCTACTGTTCTTGTCAGTTTCCTAAGCAGAAGTAGATCTAGATATGGCCGTGTGTAGGAAGCACAGTTCTTTTGTTCTGAGCAAGCTCTCTGTTCTGGCCCTATAGGAAACAGGGTAGATTAGAAGAGTGCTCTTTTCTCAAAAGCATAGTGTGTTTCTTGTAAGGCAAGCTAGCATTTGTTTCCCAGTCCTAAATGGAGTTGAATCACATTCAGTTTTTGGTCCTATGAGCAAGAGTTGTTTTCTGGTAAGGAAAGTCACTATTGCACTCCCATTGCCATACACAGTGCAAATAGCACTCGCGTCTGTTCCCAGCAAGTACAGTGTATTGGACTGAAGAGGAGCTACTGTTCTTGTCAGTATCCTAAGCAGAGTTTAACTAGATTTGGCCTGTGTGTGTAGGAAGCACAGTTCCTTTGTTCTGAGCAAGGTCACTGTTTGGACCCCATAGGAAGCACAGGAGAGTAGAAGAGTGCTCTTTTCTCAAAAGCAGAGTGTGTTTCTTGTAAGGCGAGCTACCGTTTGTTTCCCAGTCCTAAATGGAGTTGAGTCACATGTAGTTTCTGGTCCTACGAGCAAGAGTTGTTTTCTGGTAAGAAGAGTCACTATTGAGCTCCCATTGTCATACTCTGGGAAAATAGCACTGGCGTCTGTTCCCAGCATGTACAGTGTATTGGACTGAAGAGGAGCTACTGTTCTTGTCAGTTTCCTAAGCAGAGTTGAACTAGATATGGCCCCTGTGTGTAGTAAGCACAATTCTTTTGTTCTGAGCAAGCTCACTGTTCTGGCCCTATAGGAAACACCGTAGAGTAGAAGAGTTCTCTTTTCTCAAAAGCAGAGTGTGTTTCTTGTATGGCGAGCTAGCGTCTGTTTCCCAGTCCTAAGTGGAATTAAATCACATGCAGATTCTGGTCCTACGAGGAAGAGTTGTTTTCAGGTAAGAAGTGTCACTATTGCGCTCCCATTGTCATACACAGGGCAAATAGCACTGGCTTCTGTTCCCAGCACGTACAGTGTATTAGACTGAACAGGATCTACTGTTCCTGTAGGTTTGCTAAGCAGAATTGAACTAGATATGGTCCGTGTGTGTAGGAAGCACAGTTCTTTTGTTCTGAACAAGCTCACTGTTATGGCCTTATAGGAAACACAGTAGAGCAGAAGAGTGATCTTTTCTAAAAAGCAGAGTGTGTTTCTTGTAAGGCGACCTAGCGTTTGTTTCCCTTTTCTAAATGGAGTTGAGTCACATGCAGTTTTTAGTCCTACGAGCAAGAGTTGTTTCCTGGTAAGAAGGGTCTCTATTATGCTCCCATTGCCCTACACAGTGCAAATAGCACTTGCGTCTGTCCCCAGCAAGTACAGTGTATTGGACTGAAGGGGAGCTACTGTTCTTGTCAGTTTCCTAAGCAGAGTTGAACTAGATATGGCTCGTGTGTGTAGGAAGCACAGTTCTTTTCTTCTGATCAAGCTCACTGTTCGGACCCCATTGGAAACACAGTAGAGTAGAAGAGTGCTCTTCTCTCAAAAGCAGAGTTTGTTTCTAGGAAGGCGAGCTAGTGTTTGTTTCGCAGTCCTAAATGGAGTTGAACCACATGCAGTTTCTGGTCCTACAAGCAAGAGTTGTTTTCTGGTAAGAAGACTCACTATTGCGCTCCGTTTCTCATACACAGGGCAAATAGCACTGGCGTCTGTTCCCAGCATGTACAGTGAATTGGACTGAAGAGGATCTACTGTTCCTGTCAGTTTCCTAATCAGAAATGAACTAGATATGGCCCGTGTGTGTAGGAAGCACAGTTCTTTTGTTCTGAGCAAGCTCACTATTCTGGCCCTATAGGAATCACAGTAGAGTAGAAGAGTGCTCTTTTCTCAAAAGCAGAGTGTGTTCCTTGTAAGGGGAGCTAGCGTTTGTTTCCCAGTCCTAAATAGAGTTGAGTCACATGCAGTTTCTGGTCCTACAAGCTAGAGTTGTTTTCTGGTAAGAGGAGTCACTATTGCGCTCCCATTGCCATACACAGTACAAATACCACTGGCGTCACTTCCCAGCAAGTACAGTGTATTGGACTGAAGAGGAGCTAATGTTCTTGTCAGTTTCCTAAGCAGAGTTGAACTAGATATGGCCCGTGTGTGTAGGAAGCACAGTTCTTTTGTTCTGAGCAAGCTCACTTTTCAGACCCCATAAGAAACACAGTAGAGTAGAAGAGTGCTCTTTTCTCAAAAGCAGAGTGTGTTTCTAGTAAGACGAGATAACGTTTGTTTCCCAGTACTAAATGGAGTTGTGTCACATGCAGTTTTTGGTCCTACAAGCAAGAGTTGTTTTCTGGTAAGAAGAGTCACTATTGTGCTCCCATTGCCATAAACAGTGCAAATAGCACTCGTGTCTGTTCCCAGAAAGTACAGTGTATTGGACTGAAGAGGAGCTACTGTTCTTGTCAGTTTCCTAAGCAGAGTTGAACTAGATATGGCCCGTGTGTAGGAAGCACAGTTCTTTTGTTCTGAGCAAGCTCACTGTTCTGGCCCTATAGGAAACACAGTAGAGTAGAAGAGTGCTCTTTTATCAAAAGCAGAGTGTGTTTCTTGTAAGGCAAGCTAGCGTTTGTTTCCCAGTCCTAAATGGAGTTGAGTCACATGCAGTTTTTGGTCCTACGAGCAATAGTTGTTTTCTCGTAAGGAAGTCACTATTGTGCTCCAATTGCCATACACAGTGCAAATAGCACTCGCGTCTGTTCCCAGAAAGTACAGTGTATTGGAATGAAGAGGAGCTACTGTTCTTGTCAGTTTCCTAAGCAGAGTTGAACAAGATATGGCCCGTGTGTGTAGGAAGCACAGTTCCTTTGTTCTGAGCAAGGTCACTGTTCGGACCCCAGAGGAAACACAGTAGAGTAGAAGAGTGCTCTTTTCTCAAAAGCAGAGTGTGTTTCTTGTAACACGAGCTACCGTTTGTTCCCCAGTCCTAAATGGAGTTGAGTCACATGCAGTTTCTGGTCCTACGAGCAAGAGTTGTTTTCTGGTAAGAAGAGTCACTATTGCGCGCCCATTGTCATACACAGGGTAAATAGCACTGGCGTCGTTTCCCACCATGTACAGTGTATTGGACTGAAGAGGATCTACTGTTCTTGTCAGTTTCCTAAGCAGAATTGAACTAGATATGGCCGTGTGTGTAGGAAGCACAGTTCTTTTGTTCTGAGCAAGCTCTCTGTTCTGGTCCTATATGAAACATGGTAGAGTAGAAGAGTGCTCTTTTCTCAAAAGCAGAGTGTGTTTCTTGTAAGGCAAGCTAGCATTTGTTTCCCAGTCCTAAATGGAGTTGAATCACATTCAGTTTTTGGTCCTATGAGCAAGAGTTTTTTTTTGGTAAGGAGAGTCGCTATTGCGATCCCATTGCCATACACAGTGATAATAGCACTCGCGTCTGTTCCCAGCAAGTACAGTGTATTGGACTGAAGAGGAGCTACTGTTCTTGTAAGTTTCCTAAGCAGAGTTGAACTAGATATGGCCTGTGTGTGTAGGAAGCACATTTCCTTTTTTCTGAGCAAGGTCACTGTTCGGACCCCATAGGAAACACAGTAGAGTAGAGGAGTGCTCTTTTCTCAAAAGCAGAGTGTGTTTCTTGTAAGGCGAGCTACCGTTTGTTTCCCAGTTCTAAATGGAGTTGAGTCACATGCAGTTTCTGGTCCTACGAGCAAGAGTTGTTTTTTGGTAAGAAGACTCACTATTGCGCTCCCATTGTCATACACAGGGCAAATAGAACTGGCGTCGGTTTCCATATGTACAGTGTATTGGATTGAAGAGGATCTTCTGTTCTTGTCAGTTTCCTAAGCAGAAGTGAACTAGATATGGCCGTGTGTGTAGGATGCACAGTTCTTTTCTTCTGAGCAAGCTCACTGTTCTGGCCCTATAAGAAACACAGTAGAGTAGAAGAGTGCTCTTTTCTCAAAAGCAGAGTGTGTTTCTTGTAAGGCGAGCCAACATTTGTTTCCCAGTCCTAAATGGAGTTGAATCACATGCAGTTTCTTGTCCTACGAGCAAGAGTTGTTTTCTGGTAAGGAAAGTCCCTATTGCGCTCCCATTGCCATATACAGTGCAAATATCTCTGGCGTCTGTTCCCAGCAAGTACAGTGTATCGGACTGAAGAGGAGCTACTGATCTTGTCAGTTTCCTAAGCAGAGTTGAACTAGATATGGCCCATGTGTGTAGGAAGCACAGTTCTTTTGTTCTGCGCAAGCTCACTGTTCGGACCCCATAGGAAATTCAGTAGAGTAAAGGAGTGCCCTTTATTCAAAAGCAGAGTGTGTTTCTTGTAAGGCGAGCTAGTGTTTGTTTCCGACTCCTAAGTGGAGTTGAATCCCATGGAGTTTCTTGTCATACGATCAAGAGTTGTTTTCTGGTAAGAAGAGTCACTATTGTGCCTCCATTGTCATACACAGGGCAAATAGCACTGGCGTCTGTTCCCAGCATGTACAGTGTATTGAACTGAAATGGATCTACTGTTCTTGTCAGTTTCCTAAGCAGAATTGAACTAGATATGGCCCGTGTGTGTAGGATTCCCAGTTCTTTTGTTCTGAGCAAGCTCACTGTTCAGGACCTAATAAGAAAAACAGTAGAGTAGAAGTGTGCTCTTTTCTCAAAAGCATAGTGTGTTTATTGTAAGGCGAGCTTGCATTTGTTTCCCAGTTCTAAATGGAGTTGAGTCACATGCAGTTTTTGATCCTACAAGCAAGAGTTGTTTTCAGGTAAGAAGAGTCACTATTGCGCTCCCATACCATACACAGTAAAAATAGCACACGCGTCTGTTCCCAGCAAGTAAAGAGTATTGGACTGAAGAGGAGCTACTGTTCTTGTCAGTTTCCTAAGCAGAGTTGAACTAAATATGGCCCCTGTGTGTAGGAAGCACAGTTTTTGTTCTGAGCAAGCTCTCTGTTCGGACCCCATAGGAAAAACAGTAGAGTAGAAGAGTGCTCTTTTCTCAAAAGCAGAGTGTGTTTCTTGAAAGGCGAGCTAGTGGTTATTTCCCAGTCAGAAATGGAGTTGAATCCCATGCAGTTTCTGGTCCTATGAGCAAGAGTGTTTTTTTTGTTAAGAAGAGTCACTTTTGAGCTCCCATTGCCATAGACAGTGCAAATAGCACTCGCGTCTCTTCCCAGCAAGTACAGTGTATTGGACTGAAGAGGAGCTACTGTTCTTGTCAGTTTCCTAAGCAGAGTTGAACTAGATATGGCCCGTGTGTGTAGGAAGCACAGTTCTTTTGTTCTGAGCAAGTTCACTTTTCGGACCCCATAGGAAACACAGTAGAGTAGAAGAGTGCTCTTTTCTCAAAAGCAGAGGGTGTTTCTTGTAAGGCGAGCTAGCGTTTGTTTCCCAGTCCTAGATGGAGTTGAATCACATGCAGTATCTGGTCTTAAGAGCAAGAGTTGTTTTCTGGTAAGAAGAGTCACTATTGCGATCCCATTGTCATAGACAGGGCAAATAGCACTGGCGTCTGTTCCCAGCATGTACAGTGAATTGGACTGAAGAAGATCTACTGTTCTTCTCAGTTTCCTAAGCAGAATTGAACTAGATATGGCCCCTGTGTTTAGGAAGCACAGTTCTTTTGTTCTGAGCAAGCTCACTGTTCTGGCCCTGTAGGAAACACAGTAGAGTAGAAGAGTGCTCTTTTCTCAAAAGCAGAGTGTGTTTCCTGTAAGGCGAGCTAGCATTTGTTTCCCAGTTCTAAAAGGAGTTGAGCCACATGCAGTTTGTGGTCCTACGAGCAAGAGATGTTTTCTGGTAAGAAGAGTCACTATTGGGCTCCCATTGCCATACACAGTACAAATAGCACTCGCGTCTCTTCCCAGCAAGTACAGTGTATTGGACTGAAGAGGAGCTACTGTTCTTGTCAGTTTCCTAAGCAGAGTTGAACTAGATATGGCCCATGTGTGTAAGAAGCACAGTTCTTTTGTTCTGAGGAAGCTCACTTTTCAGACCCCATAGGAAACACAGTAGAGTAGAAAAGTGGTCTTTTTTCAAAAGCAGAGTGAGTTTCTAGTAAGACGAGCTAGCGTTTGTTTCCCAATCCTAAATGGAGTTGAATCCCATGGAGATTCTGGTCCTATGAGCAAGAGTTGTTTTCTGGTAAGAAGAGTCACTATTGTGCTCCCATTGTCATACACAGGGCAAATAGCACTGGCGTCTGTTCCCAGCATGTACAGTGTATTGAACTGAAGTGGATCTACTGTTCTTGTCAGTTTCCTAAGCAGAAGTGAACTAGATATAGCCGTGTGTGTAGGATGCACAGTTCTTTTCTTCTGAGCAAGCTCACTTTTCTGACCCCATAGGAAAAACAGTAGAGTAGAAGAGTGCTCTTTTCTCAAAAGTAGAGAGTGTTTCTTGTAAGTCGAGCTAGCCTTTGTTTCCCAGTCCTAAATGGAGTTGAATCATATGCAGTTTCTGGTCCTACGATCAAGACTTGTTTTCTGGTAAGGATGTCACTTTTGCGCTCCCATTGCCATACACAGTGCAAATAGCACTCGCGTCTATTCCCAGCAAGTACAGTGTATTGGACTGAAAGGTGCTACTGTTCTTGTCAGTATCCTAAGCAGAGTTTAACTAGATATGGCCCCTGTATGTAGGAAGCACAGTTTTTGTTCTGAGAAAGCTCACTCTTCGGACCCCATAGGAAACACAGTAGAGTAGAAGAGTGCTCTTTTCTCAAAAGCAGAGTGTGGTTCTTGAAAGGCGAGCTAGTGGTTATTTCCCAGTCAGAAATGGAGTTGAATCCCATGCAGTTTCTGGTCCTAGGAGCAAGAGTTCTTTTTTGTTAAGAAGAGTGACTTTTGAGCTTCCATTGCCATAGACAGTGCAAATAGCACTCGCGTCTCTTCCCAGCAAGTACAGTGTATTGGACTGAAGAGGAGCTACTGTTCTTGTCACTTTCCTAAGCAGAGTTGAACTAGATATGGCCCGTGTGTGTAGGAAGCACAGTTCTTTTGTTCTGAGCAAGGTCACTGTTCGGACCCCATAGGAAACACAGTAGAGTAGAAGAGTGCTCTTTTCTCAAAAGCAGAGTGTGTTTCTTGTAAGGCGAGCTAGCGTTTGTTTCCCAGTCCTAAATGGAGTTGAATCACATGCAGTATCTGGTCTTAAGAGCAAGAGTTGTTTTCTGGTAAGAAGAGTCACTATTGCGATCCCATTGTCATAGGCAGGGCAAATATCACTTGCGTCTGTTCCCAGCAAGTACAGTGTATTGAACTGAAGAGGAGCTACTGTTCTTGTCAGTTTCCTAAGCAGACTTGAACTAGATATGGCCCGTGTGTGTAGGAAGCACAGTTCTTTTGTTCCTAGCAAGCTCACTTTTCTGACCCCATAAGAAAAACAGTAGAGTAGAAGAGTGCTCTTTTCTCAAAAGTAAAGTGTGTTTCTTGTAAGGCGAGCTAGCGTTTGTTTCCCAGTCCTAAATGGAGTTGAATCATATGCAGTTTTTGGTCCTATGAGCAAGAGTTGTTTTCTGGTAAGGATGTCACTATTACGCTCCCATTGTCATACACAGTGCAAATAGCACTCGCGTTTATTCCCAGCAAGTACAGTGTATTGGACTGAAAGGTGCTACTGTTCTTGTCAGTATCCTAAACAGAGTTTAACTAGATATGGCCCCTGTGTGTAGGAAGCACAGTTTTTGTTCTGAGAAAGCTCACTCTTCGGACCCCATAGGAAACACAGTAGAGAAGAAGAGTGCTCTTTTCTCAAAAGCAGAGTGTGTTTCTTGTAAGGCGAGCTAGTGCTTGTTTCCCAGTCAGAAAAGGAGTTGAATCACATGCAGTTTCTGGTCCTAAGAGCAAGAGTGGTTTTCTGGTAAGAAGAGTCACTACTGAGCTCCTATTGTCATACATAGTGAAAATAGCACTGGCGTCTGTTCCCAGCATGTACAGTGCATTGGACTGAAGAGGATCTACTGTTCTTGTCAGGTTCCTAAGCAGAATTGAACTAGATATGGCCCCTGAGTATAGGAAGCACAGTTCTTTTGTTCTGAGCAAGCTCACTGTTCTGGCTCTATAGGAAACACAGTAGAGTGGAAGAGTGTTCTTTTGCAAAAGCAGAGTGAGTTTCTTGTAAGGCGAGACAGCGTTTGTTTTCCAGTCCTAAATGGGGTTGAATCACAACAGCTTCTGGTCCTATGAGCAAGAGTTGTTTTCTGGTAAGAAGAGTCACTATTGCGCTCCCTTTGCCATACACAGTGCAAATAGCACTCGCGTCTGTTCCCAGCAAGTACAGTGTATTGGAATGAAGAGGAGCTATTGTTCTTGTCAGTTTCCTTAGCAGAGTTGAACTAGATATGGCCCGTGTGTGTAGGAAGCACAGTTCTTTTGTTCTGAGCAAGCTCACTTTTCAGACCCCATAGGAAACACAGTAGAGTAGAAGAGTGCTCTTTTCTCAAAAGCAGAGTGTGTTTCTTGAAAGGCGAGCTAGTGGTTATTTCCCAGTCAGAAATGGAGTTGAATCCCATGCAGTTTCTGGTCCTACGAGCAAGAGGTTTTTTTTGTTAAGAAGAGTCACTTTTGAGCTCCCATTGCCATAGACAGTGCAAATAGCACTCGCGTCTCTTCCCAGCAAGTACAGTGTATTGAACTGAAGAGGAGCTACTGTTCTTGTCAGTTTCCTAAGCAGAGTTGAAATAGATATGGCCCGTGTGTGTAGGAAGCACAGTTCTTTTGTTCTGAGCAAGCTCACTGTTCGGAACCCATAGGAAACATAGTAGAGTAGAAGAGTGCTCTTTTCTCAAAAGCAGAGTGTGTTTCTTGTAAGGCGAGCTAGCGTTTGTTTCCCAGTCCTAGATGGAGTTGAATCACATGCAGATTCTGGTCTTAAGAGCAAGGGTTGTTCTCTGGTAAGAAGAGTCACTATTGCGATCCCATTGTCATAGACAGGGCAAATAGCACTGGCGTCTGTTCTCAGCATTTACAGTGTATTGGACTGAAGAAGATCTACTGTTCTTGTCAGTTTCCTAAGCAGAATTGACTAGATATGGCCCCTGTGTGTAGGAAGCACAGTTCTTTTGTTCTGAGCCAGCTCACTGTTCTGGCCCTATAGGAAACACCTTAGAGTAGAAGAGTGCTCTTTTCTCAAAAGCAGAGTGTGTTTCCTGTAAGGCGAGCTAGCGTTTGTTTCCCACACATAAATGGAGTTGAGTCACATGCAGTTTTTGGTCCTACGAGAAAGAGATGTTTTCTGGTAAGAAGAATCACTATTGCGATCCCATTGTCATAAACAGCGCAAATATCACTTGTGTCTGTTCCCAGCAAGTACAGTGTATTGGACTGAAGAGGAGCTACTGTTCTTGACAGTTTCCTAAGCAGATTTGAACTAGATATGGCCCGTGTGTGTAGGAAGCACAGTTCTTTTGTTCTGAGCAAGCTCACTGTTCTTGCCCTAAAGGAAACACAGTAGAGTAGAAGAGTGCTCTTTTCTCAAAAGCAGAGTGTGTTTCTTGTAAGGCGAGATAGCGTTTGTTTCCAGGTCATAAATGGAGTTGAATCACATGCAGTTTCTGGTCCTATGAGCATTAGTTGTTTTCTGGTAAGGAAAGTCACTATTGCGCTGCCATTGGCATACACAGTGCAAATATCACTTGCGTCTGTTCCCAGCAAGTACACTGTATTGAACTGAAGAGGAGCTACTGTTCTTGTCAGTTTCCTAAGCAGAGTTGAACTAGATATGGCCCGTGTGTGTAGGAAGCACAGTTCTTTTGTTCTGAGCAAGCTCACTGTTCTTGCCCTAAAGGAAACACAGTAAAGTAGAAGAGTGCTCTTTTCTCAAAAGCAGATTGTGTTTCTTGTAAGGTGACCTATCATTTGTTTCCAAGTCCTAAATGGAGTTGAATCACATGCAGTTTCTGGTCCTATGAGCAAGAGTTGTTTTCTGGTAAGAAGAGTCACTATTGTGCTCCCATTGTCATACACAGGGCAAATAGCACTGGCGTCTGTTCCCAGCATGTACAGTGAATTGGACAGAAGAGGATCTACTGTTCTTGTCAGTTTCCTAAGCAGAGTTGAACTAGATATGGCCCGTGTGTGTAGGAAGCACAGTTCTTTTGTTCTGAGCAAGCTCACTGTTCGGACCCCATAGGAAAAACAGTGAGTAGAAGAGTGCTCTTTTCTCAAAAGCAGAGTGTGTTTCCTGTAAGGCTAGCTAGCATTTGTTTCCCAGTCCTAAATGGAGATGAGTCACATGCAGTTTCTGGTCCTACGAGTAAGAGTTGTTTTCTGGTAAGAAGAGTCACTATTGTGCTCCCATACCATACACAGTACAAATAGCACTCGCGTCTGTTCCCAGCAAATACAGAGTATTAGACTGAAGAGGAGCTACTGTTCTTGTGAGTTTCCTAAAGCAGAGTTGAACTAGATATGGCCCGTGTGTGTAGGAAGCACAGTTCTTTTGTTCTGAGCAAGCTCACTTTTCAGACCACATAGGAAACAAAGTAGAGTAGAAGAGTGCTTTTTTCTCAAAAGCAGAGTGTGTTTCTAGTAAGACGAGCTAGCGTTTCTTTCCCAGTCCTAAATGGAGTTGAATCCCATGGAGTTTCTGGTCCTACGAGCAAGAGTTGTTTTCTGGTAAGAAGAGTCACTATTGTGCTTTCATTGACATACACAGGGCAAATAGCACTCACGTCTGTTCCCAGAAAGTACAGTGTATTGGACTGAAGAGGAGCTACTGTTCTTGTCAGTTTCCTAAGCAAAGTTGAACTAGATATGGCCCGTGTGTGTAGGAAGCACAGTCCTTTTGTTCTGAGCAAGCTCACTGTTCTGGCCCTATAGGAAACACAGTAGAGTAGAAGAGTGCTCTTTTCTCAAAAGCAGAGTGTGTTTCTTGTAAGGCGAGTTAGCATTTGTTTCCCAGTCCTAAATGGAATTGAATCACATTCAGTTTTTGGTCCTATGAGCAAGAGTTGTTTTCTGGTAAGGAAAGTCACTATTGCGCTCCCATTGCCATACACAGTGCAAATAGCACTCGCGACTCGTCCCATCAAGTACAGTGTATTGGACTAAAGAGGAGCTACTGCTCATGTCAGTTTTCTAAGCAGAGTTGAACTAGATATGGCCCGTGTGCGTAGGAAGCACAGTCCTTTTGTTCTGAGCAAGCTCACTGTTCCATCCCTATAGGAAACACAGTAGAGTAGAAGAGTGCTCTTTTCTCAAAAGCAGAGTGTGTTTCTTGGAAGGCGAGCTAGCGTTTGTTTCCCAGTTTAAATGGAGTTGCATCACATGCAGTTTTTGGTCCTATGAGCAAGAGATGTTTTCTGGTAAGAAGAATCACTATTGTGCTCCTATTGCCATACACAGTACAAATAGCACTCGCGTCTGTTCCCAGCAAGTACAGTGTATTAAACTGAAGAGGATCGACTGTTCTTGTCAGTTTCCTAAGCAGAGTTGAACTAGATATGGCCCGTGAGTGTAGGAAGCACAGTTCTTTTGTTCTGAGGAAGCTCACCCTTCGGACCCCATAGGAAACACAGTAGAGTAGAAGAGTGCTCTTTTCTCAAAAGCAGAGTGTGTTTCTGGTATGGCAAGCAAGCGTTTGTTTCCCAGTCCTAAATGGAGTTGAGTCACATGAAGTTTTTGGTCCCACGAGCAAGAGTTGTTTTCTGGTAAGAAGAGTCACTATTGCGCTCCCATTGACATACACAGGGCAAATAGCACTCGCGTCTGTTCCCAGCAAGTGCAGTGTATTGGACTGAAGAGGATCTACTGTTCCTATCAGTTTTCTAAGCAGAATTGAATTAGATATGGCCCGTGTGTGTAGGAAGCACAGTTCTTTTGTTCTGAGCAATCTCACTGTTTTGGCCCTATAAGAAAAACAGTAGAGTAGAAGAGTGCTCCTTTCTCGAAAGCAGAGTGTGTTTCTTGTAAGGCGAGGTAGCGTTTGTTTCCCAGTCCTAAATGGAGTTGAGTCACATGCAGTTTCTGGTCCTACGATCAAGAGATGTTTTCTGGTAAGAAGAGTCACTATTGTGCTCCCATTGTTATACACAGGGCAAATAGCACTGGCGTCATTTCCCAGCATGTACAGTGTATTGGACTGAAGAGGATCTATTGTTCTTGTCAGTTTCCTAAGCAGAATTGAACTAGATATGGCCGTGTGTTTAGGAAGCACAGTTCTTTTGTTCTGAGCAAGCTCTCTGTTCTGGCAGTATAGGAAACAGGTTAGAGTAGAAGAGTGCTCTTTTCTCAAAAGCAGAGTGTGTTTCTTGTAAGGCGAGCTACCGTTTGTTTCCCATTCCTAAATGGAGTTGAGTCACATGCAGTTTTTGGTCCTACGAGCAAGAGTTGTTTTCTGGTAACGAAAGTCACTATTGCTCTCCCATTGCCATACACAGTGCAAATGGCATTCGCGTCTGGTCCGAGCAAGTACAGTGTAATGGACTGAAGAGGAGCTACTGTTCTTGTCAGTTTCCTAAGCAGAGTTGAACTAGATATGGCCCGTGTGTGTAGGAAGCATAGTTCTTTTGTTCTGAGCAAGCTCACTGTCAGACCCCATAGGAAACACAGTAGAGTATAAGAGTGCTCTTTTCTCAAAAGCAGAGTGTGTTTTTTGCAAGGTGAGCTAGTGTTTGATTCCCAGTCCTAAATGGAGTTGAATGACATGCAGTTTCTTGTCCTATGAGCAAGAGTTGTTTTCTGGTAAGGAAAGTCACTATTGCGCTCCCATTCCCATACACAGTGCAAATAGCACTGGCGTCTGTTCCCAGCAAGTACAGTGTATCGGACTGAAGAGGAGCTACTGTTCTTGTCAGTATCCTAAGCAGAGTTGAACTAGATATGGCCCATGTGTGTAGGAAGCACAGTTCTTTTGTTCTGAGCTGCCACACTGTTCGGACCCCATAGGAAATACAGTAGAGTAAAAGAGTGCCCTTTTCTCAAACGCAGAGTGTGTTTCTTGTAAGGCGAGCTAGCGTTTGTTTCCCAGTCCTAAATGGAGTTGAGTCACATGCAGTTTCTGGTCCTACGAGCAAGAGTTGTTTTCTGGTAAGAAGAGTCACTATTGCGCTCCCATTGTCATGCACAGGGAAAATAGCACTGATGTCTGTTCCCAGCATGTACAGTGTATTTGACTGAAGAGGATCTACTGTTCTTGTAAGTTTCCTAAGCAGAGTTGAATTTGATATGGCCCGTGTGTGTAGGAAGCACAGTTCTTTTGATCTGAGCAATCTCACTGTTTTGGCCCTTTAAGAAAAACAGTAGAGTAGAAGAGTGCTCCTTTCTCGAAAGCAGAGTGTGTTTCTTGTAAGGCGAGCTAGCGTTTGTTTCCCAGTCCTAAATGGAGTTGAGTCACATGCAGTTTCTGGTCCTACGAGCAAGAGATGTTTTCTGGTAAGAAGAGTCACTATTGTGCTCCCATTGTTATACACAGGGCAAATAGCACTGGCGTCGGTTCCCAGCATGTACAGTGTATTGGACTGAAGAGGATCTACTGTTTTGTCAGTTTCCTAAGCAGAATTGAACTAGATATGGCCGTGTTTGTAGGAAGCACAGTTCTTTTGTTCTGAGCAAGCTCACTGTTCTGGCCTTATAGGAAACACAGTAGAGTAGAAGAGTGCTCTTTTCTCAAAAGCAAAGTGTGTTTCCTATAAGGCGAGCTATCGTTTCTTTCCGAGTCTTAAATGGAGGTGAGTCACATGCAGTTTTTGGTCCTACCAGCAAGAGTTGTTTTCTGGTAAGAAGAGTCACTATTGCGCTCCAATTGCCATACACAGGGCAAATAGCACTCGCGTCTGTTCCCAGCAAGTACAGTGTATTGCACTGAAGAGGAGCTACTGTTCTTGTCAGTTTCCTAAGCAGAGTCGAACTAGATATGGCCGTGTGAGTAGGAAGCACAGTTCTTTTGTTCTGAGCAAGCTCTCTGTTCTGGCACTATAGGAAACAGGGTAGAGTAGAAGAGTGCTCTTTTCTCAAAAGCAGAGTGTGTTTCTTATAAGGCAAGCTAGCATTTGTTTCCCAGTCCTAAATGGAGTTAAATCACATTCAGTTTTTGGTTCTATGAGCAAGGGTAGTTTTCTGATAAGGAAAGTCACTATTGCGCTCCCATTCCCATACACAGTGATAATAGCACTCGCGTCTGTTCCCATCAAGTACACTGTATTGGACTGAAGAGGAGCTACTGTTCTTGTCAGGTTCCTAAGCAGATTTGAACTAGATATGGCCGTGTGTGTAGTAAGCGCAGTTCCTTTGTTCTGAGCAAGGTCAATATTCGGACCCCATAGGAAACACAGTAGAGTAAAAGAGTGCTCTTTTCTCAAAAGCAGAGTGTGTTTCTTGTAAGGCAAGCTACCGTTTGTTTCCCAGTCCTAAATGGAGTTGAGTCAAATGCAGTTTCTGGTCCTAAGTGCAAGAATTGTTCTCTGGTAAGAAGAGTCACTATTGCGCTCCCATTGTCATACACAGGGCAAATAGCACTGGCGTTGTTTCCCAGCATTTACAGTGTATTGCATTGAAGAGGATCTTCTGTTCTTGTCAGTTTCCTAAGCAGAATTGAACTAGATATGGTCCGTGTGTGTAGGAAGCACAGTTCTTTTGTTCTGAGCAAGCTCACTGTTCTGGCCCTATAGGAAACACAGTAGAGTAGAAGAGTGCTATTTTCTCAAAAGCAGTGTGTGTTTCTTGTAAGGCAAGCTAGCGTTTGTTTCCCAGTCCTAAATGGAGTTGAATCACATGCAGTTTCTTGTCCTACGAGCAAGAGTTGTTTTCTGGTAATTAAAGTCACTCTTGCGCTCCCATTGCCATACACAGTGCAAATAGCACTGGCGTTTGTTTCCCGCAAGTACAGTGTATCGGACTGAAGAGGAGCTACTGTTCTTGTCAGTATCCTAAGCAGAATTGAACTAGATATGGCCCGTATGTGTAGGAATCCCAGTTCGTTTGTTCTGAGCAAGCTCACTGTTCTGGCCCTATAAGAAAACAGTAGAGTAGAAGAGTGCTCTTTTCTCAAAAGCAGAGTGTGTTTCTTGTAAGGCGAGCTAGCATTTATTTCCCAGTTGTAAAGGGAGTTGAATCACATGCAGTTTTCGGTCCTATGAGCAAGAGTTGTTTTCTGGTAAGGAAAGTCACTATTGCTTTCCCATTGCCATACACAGTGCAAATAGCATTCGCGTCTGGTCCGAGCAAGTACAGTGTATCGGACTGAAGAGGAGCTACTGATCTTGTCAGTTTCCTAAGCAGAGTTGAACTAGATATGGCCCATGTGTGTAGGAAGCACAGTTCTTTTGTTCTGAGCAAGCTCACTGTTAGGTCCCCATATGAAATTCAGTAGAGTAAAAGAGTGCCCTTTATTCAAAAACAGAGTGTGTTTCTGGTAAGGCGAGCTAGTGTTTGTTTCCCACTCCTAAATGGAGTTGAATCCCATGGAGTTTCTTGTCATGCGATCAAGAGTTGTTTTCTGGTAAGAAGAGTCACTATTGTGCCTCCATTGTCATACACAGGGCAAATAGCACTGGTGTCTGTTCCCAGCATGTACAGTGTATTGAACTGAAATGGATCTACTGTTCTTGTCAGTTTCCTAAGCAGAATTGAACTAGATATGCCCCGTGTGTGTAGGATTCCCAGTTCTTTTGTTCTGAGCAAGCTCACTGTTCAGTCCCTAATAAGAATAACAGTAGAGTAGAAGTGTGCTCTTTTCTCAAAAGCATAGTGTGTTTATTGTAAGGCGAGCTCGCATTTGTTTCCCAGTTCTAAATGGAGTTGAGTCACATGCAGTTTTTGATCCTAAGAGCAAGAGTTGTTTTCAGGTAAGAAGAGTCACTATTGCGCTCCCATACCATACACAGTAAAAATAGCACACGCGTCTGTTCCCAGCAAGTAAAGAGTATTGGACTGAAGAGGAGCTACTGTTCTTGTCAGTTTCCTAAGCAGAGTTGAACTAAATATGGCCCCTGTGTGTAGGAAGCACAGTTTTTGTTCTGAGCAAGCTCTCTGTTCGGACCCCATAGGAAAAACAGTAGAGTAGAAGAGTGCTCTTTTCTCAAAAGCAGAGTGTGTTTCTTGAAAGGCGAGCTAGTGGTTATTTCCCAGTCAGAAATGGTGTTGAATCCCATGCAGTTTCTGGTCCTATGAGCAAGAGTTTTTTTTTTTGTTAAGAAGAGTCACTTTTGAGCTCCCATTGCCATAGACAGTGCAAATAGCACTGGCGTCTCTTCCCAGCATGTACAGTGTATTGGACTGAAGAGGAGCTACTGTTCTTGTCAGTTTCCTAAGCAGAGTTGAACTAGATATGGCCCGTGTGTGTAGGAAGCACAGTTCTTTTGTTCTGAGCAAGCTCACTTTTCAGACCCCATAGGAAACACAGTAGAGTAGAAGAGTGCTCTTTTCTCAAAAGCAGAGGGTGTTTCTTGTAAGGTAAGCTAGCGTTTGTTTCCCAGTCCTAGATGGAGTTGAATCACATGCAGTATCTGGTCTTAAGAGCAAGAGTTGTTTTCTGGTAAGGAATGTCACTATTGCTCTCCCATTGCCATACACAGTGCAAATAGCATTCGCGTCTGGTCCGAGCAAGTACAGTGTAATGGACTGAATTGGAGCTACTGTTATTGTCAGTTTCCTAAGCAGAGTTGAACTAGATATGGCCGTGTGTGTATGAAGCACAGTTCTTTTGTTCTGAGCAAGCTCACTGTTCGGACCCCATAGGAAACACAGTAGAGTAGAAGAGTGCTCTTTTCTCAAAAGCAGAGTGTGTTTCTTGTAAGGCGAGCTAGCGTTTGTTTCCCAGTCCTAAATGGAGTTGAATCACATGCAGTTTCTTGTCCTACGAGCAAGAGTTGTTTTCTGGTAAGGAAAGTCACTATTGCGCTCCCATTCCCATAAACAGTGCAAATAGCACTGGCGTCTGTTCCCCGCAAGTACAGTGTATTGGACTGAAGAGGATCTACTGTTTTTGTCAGTTTCCTAAGCAGAGTTGAACTAGATATGGCTCGTGTGTATAGGAAGCACAGTTCTTTTGTTCTGAGCAAGCTCACTGTTCTGGCCATACAGGAAACACATTAGAGTAGAAGAGTGCTCGTTTCTCAAAAGCAGAGTTTGTTTCTTGTAAGGCAAGCTAGCGTTTGTTTCCCAGTCCTAAATGGAGTTGAGTCACATGCAGTTTTTGGTCCTTCGAGCAAGAGTTGTTTTCTGGTAAGGAAAGTCACTATTGTGCTCCAATTACCATACACACTGCAAATAGCACTCGTGTCTTTTCCCATCAAGTACAGTGTATTGGACTGATGCGGAGCTACTGTTCTTGTCAGTTTCCTAAGCAGAGTTGAACTAGATATGGCCCGTGTGTGTAGTAAGCACAGTTCCTTTGTTCTGAGCAAGGTCACTGTTCGGACCCCATAGGAAACACGGTAGAGTAGAAGATTGCTCATTTCTCAAAAGCAGAGTGTGTTTCTTGTAAGGCGAGCTACCGTTTGTTCCCCAGTCCTAAATGGAGTTGAGTCACATGCAGTTTCTGGTCCTACGAGCAAGAGTTGTTTTCTGGTAAGAAGAGTCACTATTGCGCTCCCATTGTCATACACAGGGCAAATAGCACTGGCGTCGTTTCCCAGCATGTACAGTGTATTGGACTGAAGAGGATCTACTGTTCTTGTCAGTTTCCTAAGCAGAAGTAGAACTAGATATGGCCGTGTGTAGGAAGCACAGTTCTTTTGTTCTGAGCAAGCTCTCTGTTCTGGCCCTATAGGAAACAGGGTAGATTAGAAGAGTGCTCTTTTCTCAAAAGCATAGTGTGTTTCTTGTAAGGCAAGCTAGCATTTGTTTCCCAGTCCTAAATGGAGTTGAATCACATTCAGTTTTTGGTCCTATGAGCAAGAGTTGTTTTCTGGTAAGGAAAGTCACTATTGCACTCCCATTGCCATACACAGTGCAAATAGCACTCGCGTCTGTTCCCAGCAAGTACAGTGTATTGGACTGAAGAGGAGCTACTGTTCTTGTCAGTATCCTAAGCAGAGTTTAACTAGATTTGGCCTGTGTGTGTAGGAAGCACAGTTCCTTTGTTCTGAGCAAGGTCACTGTTTGGACCCCATAGGAAGCACAGGAGAGTAGAAGAGTGCTCTTTTCTCAAAAGCAGAGTGTGTTTCTTGTAAGGCGAGCTACCGTTTGTTTCCCAGTCCTAAATGGAGTTGAGTCACATGTAGTTTCTGGTCCTACGAGCAAGAGTTGTTTTCTGGTAAGAAGAGTCACTATTGAGCTCCCATTGTCATACTCTGGGAAAATAGCACTGGCGTCTGTTCCCAGCATGTACAGTGTATTGGACTGAAGAGGAGCTACTGTTCTTGTCAGTTTCCTAAGCAGAGTTGAACTAGATATGGCCCCTGTGTGTAGTAAGCACAATTCTTTTGTTCTGAGCAAGCTCACTGTTCTGGCCCTATAGGAAACACCGTAGAGTAGAAGAGTTCTCTTTTCTCAAAAGCAGAGTGTGTTTCTTGTATGGCGAGCTAGCGTCTGTTTCCCAGTCCTAAGTGGAATTAAATCACATGCAGATTCTGGTCCTACGAGGAAGAGTTGTTTTCAGGTAAGAAGTGTCACTATTGCGCTCCCATTGTCATACACAGGGCAAATAGCACTGGCTTCTGTTCCCAGCACGTACAGTGTATTAGACTGAACAGGATCTACTGTTCCTGTAGGTTTGCTAAGCAGAATTGAACTAGATATGGTCCGTGTGTGTAGGAAGCACAGTTCTTTTGTTCTGAACAAGCTCACTGTTATGGCCTTATAGGAAACACAGTAGAGCAGAAGAGTGATCTTTTCTAAAAAGCAGAGTGTGTTTCTTGTAAGGCGACCTAGCGTTTGTTTCCCTTTTCTAAATGGAGTTGAGTCACATGCAGTTTTTAGTCCTACGAGCAAGAGTTGTTTCCTGGTAAGAAGGGTCTCTATTATGCTCCCATTGCCCTACACAGTGCAAATAGCACTTGCGTCTGTCCCCAGCAAGTACAGTGTATTGGACTGAAGGGGAGCTACTGTTCTTGTCAGTTTCCTAAGCAGAGTTGAACTAGATATGGCTCGTGTGTGTAGGAAGCACAGTTCTTTTCTTCTGATCAAGCTCACTGTTCGGACCCCATTGGAAACACAGTAGAGTAGAAGAGTGCTCTTCTCTCAAAAGCAGAGTTTGTTTCTAGGAAGGCGAGCTAGTGTTTGTTTCGCAGTCCTAAATGGAGTTGAACCACATGCAGTTTCTGGTCCTACAAGCAAGAGTTGTTTTCTGGTAAGAAGACTCACTATTGCGCTCCGTTTCTCATACACAGGGCAAATAGCACTGGCGTCTGTTCCCAGCATGTACAGTGAATTGGACTGAAGAGGATCTACTGTTCCTGTCAGTTTCCTAATCAGAAATGAACTAGATATGGCCCGTGTGTGTAGGAAGCACAGTTCTTTTGTTCTGAGCAAGCTCACTATTCTGGCCCTATAGGAATCACAGTAGAGTAGAAGAGTGCTCTTTTCTCAAAAGCAGAGTGTGTTCCTTGTAAGGGGAGCTAGCGTTTGTTTCCCAGTCCTAAATAGAGTTGAGTCACATGCAGTTTCTGGTCCTACAAGCTAGAGTTGTTTTCTGGTAAGAGGAGTCACTATTGCGCTCCCATTGCCATACACAGTACAAATACCACTGGCGTCACTTCCCAGCAAGTACAGTGTATTGGACTGAAGAGGAGCTAATGTTCTTGTCAGTTTCCTAAGCAGAGTTGAACTAGATATGGCCCGTGTGTGTAGGAAGCACAGTTCTTTTGTTCTGAGCACGCTCACTTTTCAGACCCCATAAGAAACACAGTAGAGTAGAAGAGTGCTCTTTTCTCAAAAGCAGAGTGTGTTTCTAGTAAGACGAGATAACGTTTGTTTCCCAGTACTAAATGGAGTTGTGTCACATGCAGTTTTTGGTCCTACAAGCAAGAGTTGTTTTCTGGTAAGAAGAGTCACTATTGTGCTCCCATTGCCATAAACAGTGCAAATAGCACTCGTGTCTGTTCCCAGAAAGTACAGTGTATTGGACTGAAGAGGAGCTACTGTTCTTGTCAGTTTCCTAAGCAGAGTTGAACTAGATATGGCCCGTGTGTAGGAAGCACAGTTCTTTTGTTCTGAGCAAGCTCACTGTTCTGGCCCTATAGGAAACACAGTAGAGTAGAAGAGTGCTCTTTTATCAAAAGCAGAGTGTGTTTCTTGTAAGGCAAGCTAGCGTTTGTTTCCCAGTCCTAAATGGAGTTGAGTCACATGCAGTTTTTGGTCCTACGAGCAATAGTTGTTTTCTCGTAAGGAAGTCACTATTGTGCTCCAATTGCCATACACAGTGCAAATAGCACTCGCGTCTGTTCCCAGAAAGTACAGTGTATTGGAATGAAGAGGAGCTACTGTTCTTGTCAGTTTCCTAAGCAGAGTTGAACAAGATATGGCCCGTGTGTGTAGGAAGCACAGTTCCTTTGTTCTGAGCAAGGTCACTGTTCGGACCCCAGAGGAAACACAGTAGAGTAGAAGAGTGCTCTTTTCTCAAAAGCAGAGTGTGTTTCTTGTAACACGAGCTACCGTTTGTTCCCCAGTCCTAAATGGAGTTGAGTCACATGCAGTTTCTGGTCCTACGAGCAAGAGTTGTTTTCTGGTAAGAAGAGTCACTATTGCGCGCCCATTGTCATACACAGGGTAAATAGCACTGGCGTCGTTTCCCACCATGTACAGTGTATTGGACTGAAGAGGATCTACTGTTCTTGTCAGTTTCCTAAGCAGAATTGAACTAGATATGGCCGTGTGTGTAGGAAGCACAGTTCTTTTGTTCTGAGCAAGCTCTCTGTTCTGGTCCTATATGAAACATGGTAGAGTAGAAGAGTGCTCTTTTCTCAAAAGCAGAGTGTGTTTCTTGTAAGGCAAGCTAGCATTTGTTTCCCAGTCCTAAATGGAGTTGAATCACATTCAGTTTTTGGTCCTATGAGCAAGAGTTTTTTTTTGGTAAGGAGAGTCGCTATTGCGATCCCATTGCCATACACAGTGATAATAGCACTCGCGTCTGTTCCCAGCAAGTACAGTGTATTGGACTGAAGAGGAGCTACTGTTCTTGTAAGTTTCCTAAGCAGAGTTGAACTAGATATGGCCTGTGTGTGTAGGAAGCACATTTCCTTTTTTCTGAGCAAGGTCACTGTTCGGACCCCATAGGAAACACAGTAGAGTAGAGGAGTGCTCTTTTCTCAAAAGCAGAGTGTGTTTCTTGTAAGGCGAGCTACCGTTTGTTTCCCAGTTCTAAATGGAGTTGAGTCACATGCAGTTTCTGGTCCTACGAGCAAGAGTTGTTTTTTGGTAAGAAGACTCACTATTGCGCTCCCATTGTCATACACAGGGCAAATAGAACTGGCGTCGGTTTCCATATGTACAGTGTATTGGATTGAAGAGGATCTTCTGTTCTTGTCAGTTTCCTAAGCAGAAGTGAACTAGATATGGCCGTGTGTGTAGGATGCACAGTTCTTTTCTTCTGAGCAAGCTCACTGTTCTGGCCCTATAAGAAACACAGTAGAGTAGAAGAGTGCTCTTTTCTCAAAAGCAGAGTGTGTTTCTTGTAAGGCGAGCCAACATTTGTTTCCCAGTCCTAAATGGAGTTGAATCACATGCAGTTTCTTGTCCTACGAGCAAGAGTTGTTTTCTGGTAAGGAAAGTCCCTATTGCGCTCCCATTGCCATATACAGTGCAAATATCTCTGGCGTCTGTTCCCAGCAAGTACAGTGTATCGGACTGAAGAGGAGCTACTGATCTTGTCAGTTTCCTAAGCAGAGTTGAACTAGATATGGCCCATGTGTGTAGGAAGCACAGTTCTTTTGTTCTGCGCAAGCTCACTGTTCGGACCCCATAGGAAATTCAGTAGAGTAAAGGAGTGCCCTTTATTCAAAAGCAGAGTGTGTTTCTTGTAAGGCGAGCTAGTGTTTGTTTCCGACTCCTAAGTGGAGTTGAATCCCATGGAGTTTCTTGTCATACGATCAAGAGTTGTTTTCTGGTAAGAAGAGTCACTATTGTGCCTCCATTGTCATACACAGGGCAAATAGCACTGGCGTCTGTTCCCAGCATGTACAGTGTATTGAACTGAAATGGATCTACTGTTCTTGTCAGTTTCCTAAGCAGAATTGAACTAGATATGGCCCGTGTGTGTAGGATTCCCAGTTCTTTTGTTCTGAGCAAGCTCACTGTTCAGGACCTAATAAGAAAAACAGTAGAGTAGAAGTGTGCTCTTTTCTCAAAAGCATAGTGTGTTTATTGTAAGGCGAGCTTGCATTTGTTTCCCAGTTCTAAATGGAGTTGAGTCACATGCAGTTTTTGATCCTACAAGCAAGAGTTGTTTTCAGGTAAGAAGAGTCACTATTGCGCTCCCATACCATACACAGTAAAAATAGCACACGCGTCTGTTCCCAGCAAGTAAAGAGTATTGGACTGAAGAGGAGCTACTGTTCTTGTCAGTTTCCTAAGCAGAGTTGAACTAAATATGGCCCCTGTGTGTAGGAAGCACAGTTTTTGTTCTGAGCAAGCTCTCTGTTCGGACCCCATAGGAAAAACAGTAGAGTAGAAGAGTGCTCTTTTCTCAAAAGCAGAGTGTGTTTCTTGAAAGGCGAGCTAGTGGTTATTTCCCAGTCAGAAATGGAGTTGAATCCCATGCAGTTTCTGGTCCTATGAGCAAGAGTGTTTTTTTTGTTAAGAAGAGTCACTTTTGAGCTCCCATTGCCATAGACAGTGCAAATAGCACTCGCGTCTCTTCCCAGCAAGTACAGTGTATTGGACTGAAGAGGAGCTACTGTTCTTGTCAGTTTCCTAAGCAGAGTTGAACTAGATATGGCCCGTGTGTGTAGGAAGCACAGTTCTTTTGTTCTGAGCAAGTTCACTTTTCGGACCCCATAGGAAACACAGTAGAGTAGAAGAGTGCTCTTTTCTCAAAAGCAGAGGGTGTTTCTTGTAAGGCGAGCTAGCGTTTGTTTCCCAGTCCTAGATGGAGTTGAATCACATGCAGTATCTGGTCTTAAGAGCAAGAGTTGTTTTCTGGTAAGAAGAGTCACTATTGCGATCCCATTGTCATAGACAGGGCAAATAGCACTGGCGTCTGTTCCCAGCATGTACAGTGAATTGGACTGAAGAAGATCTACTGTTCTTCTCAGTTTCCTAAGCAGAATTGAACTAGATATGGCCCCTGTGTTTAGGAAGCACAGTTCTTTTGTTCTGAGCAAGCTCACTGTTCTGGCCCTGTAGGAAACACAGTAGAGTAGAAGAGTGCTCTTTTCTCAAAAGCAGAGTGTGTTTCCTGTAAGGCGAGCTAGCATTTGTTTCCCAGTTCTAAAAGGAGTTGAGCCACATGCAGTTTGTGGTCCTACGAGCAAGAGATGTTTTCTGGTAAGAAGAGTCACTATTGGGCTCCCATTGCCATACACAGTACAAATAGCACTCGCGTCTGTTCCCAGCAAGTACAGTGTATTGGACTGAAGAGGAGCTACTGTTCTTGTCAGTTTCCTAAGCAGAGTTGAACTAGATATGGCCCATGTGTGTAAGAAGCACAGTTCTTTTGTTCTGAGGAAGCTCACTTTTCAGACCCCATAGGAAACACAGTAGAGTAGAAAAGTGGTCTTTTTTCAAAAGCAGAGTGAGTTTCTAGTAAGACGAGCTAGCGTTTGTTTCCCAATCCTAAATGGAGTTGAATCCCATGGAGATTCTGGTCCTATGAGCAAGAGTTGTTTTCTGGTAAGAAGAGTCACTATTGTGCTCCCATTGTCATACACAGGGCAAATAGCACTGGCGTCTGTTCCCAGCATGTACAGTGTATTGAACTGAAGTGGATCTACTGTTCTTGTCAGTTTCCTAAGCAGAAGTGAACTAGATATAGCCGTGTGTGTAGGATGCACAGTTCTTTTCTTCTGAGCAAGCTCACTTTTCTGACCCCATAGGAAAAACAGTAGAGTAGAAGAGTGCTCTTTTCTCAAAAGTAGAGAGTGTTTCTTGTAAGTCGAGCTAGCCTTTGTTTCCCAGTCCTAAATGGAGTTGAATCATATGCAGTTTCTGGTCCTACGATCAAGACTTGTTTTCTGGTAAGGATGTCACTTTTGCGCTCCCATTGCCATACACAGTGCAAATAGCACTCGCGTCTATTCCCAGCAAGTACAGTGTATTGGACTGAAAGGTGCTACTGTTCTTGTCAGTATCCTAAGCAGAGTTTAACTAGATATGGCCCCTGTATGTAGGAAGCACAGTTTTTGTTCTGAGAAAGCTCACTCTTCGGACCCCATAGGAAACACAGTAGAGTAGAAGAGTGCTCTTTTCTCAAAAGCAGAGTGTGGTTCTTGAAAGGCGAGCTAGTGGTTATTTCCCAGTCAGAAATGGAGTTGAATCCCATGCAGTTTCTGGTCCTAGGAGCAAGAGTTCTTTTTTGTTAAGAAGAGTGACTTTTGAGCTTCCATTGCCATAGACAGTGCAAATAGCACTCGCGTCTCTTCCCAGCAAGTACAGTGTATTGGACTGAAGAGGAGCTACTGTTCTTGTCACTTTCCTAAGCAGAGTTGAACTAGATATGGCCCGTGTGTGTAGGAAGCACAGTTCTTTTGTTCTGAGCAAGGTCACTGTTCGGACCCCATAGGAAACACAGTAGAGTAGAAGAGTGCTCTTTTCTCAAAAGCAGAGTGTGTTTCTTGTAAGGCGAGCTAGCGTTTGTTTCCCAGTCCTAAATGGAGTTGAATCACATGCAGTATCTGGTCTTAAGAGCAAGAGTTGTTTTCTGGTAAGAAGAGTCACTATTGCGATCCCATTGTCATAGGCAGGGCAAATATCACTTGCGTCTGTTCCCAGCAAGTACAGTGTATTGAACTGAAGAGGAGCTACTGTTCTTGTCAGTTTCCTAAGCAGACTTGAACTAGATATGGCCCGTGTGTGTAGGAAGCACAGTTCTTTTGTTCCTAGCAAGCTCACTTTTCTGACCCCATAAGAAAAACAGTAGAGTAGAAGAGTGCTCTTTTCTCAAAAGTAAAGTGTGTTTCTTGTAAGGCGAGCTAGCGTTTGTTTCCCAGTCCTAAATGGAGTTGAATCATATGCAGTTTTTGGTCCTATGAGCAAGAGTTGTTTTCTGGTAAGGATGTCACTATTACGCTCCCATTGTCATACACAGTGCAAATAGCACTCGCGTTTATTCCCAGCAAGTACAGTGTATTGGACTGAAAGGTGCTACTGTTCTTGTCAGTATCCTAAACAGAGTTTAACTAGATATGGCCCCTGTGTGTAGGAAGCACAGTTTTTGTTCTGAGAAAGCTCACTCTTCGGACCCCATAGGAAACACAGTAGAGAAGAAGAGTGCTCTTTTCTCAAAAGCAGAGTGTGTTTCTTGTAAGGCGAGCTAGTGCTTGTTTCCCAGTCAGAAAAGGAGTTGAATCACATGCAGTTTCTGGTCCTAAGAGCAAGAGTGGTTTTCTGGTAAGAAGAGTCACTACTGAGCTCCTATTGTCATACATAGTGAAAATAGCACTGGCGTCTGTTCCCAGCATGTACAGTGCATTGGACTGAAGAGGATCTACTGTTCTTGTCAGGTTCCTAAGCAGAATTGAACTAGATATGGCCCCTGAGTATAGGAAGCACAGTTCTTTTGTTCTGAGCAAGCTCACTGTTCTGGCTCTATAGGAAACACAGTAGAGTGGAAGAGTGTTCTTTTGCAAAAGCAGAGTGAGTTTCTTGTAAGGCGAGACAGCGTTTGTTTTCCAGTCCTAAATGGGGTTGAATCACAACAGCTTCTGGTCCTATGAGCAAGAGTTGTTTTCTGGTAAGAAGAGTCACTATTGCGCTCCCTTTGCCATACACAGTGCAAATAGCACTCGCGTCTGTTCCCAGCAAGTACAGTGTATTGGAATGAAGAGGAGCTATTGTTCTTGTCAGTTTCCTTAGCAGAGTTGAACTAGATATGGCCCGTGTGTGTAGGAAGCACAGTTCTTTTGTTCTGAGCAAGCTCACTTTTCAGACCCCATAGGAAACACAGTAGAGTAGAAGAGTGCTCTTTTCTCAAAAGCAGAGTGTGTTTCTTGAAAGGCGAGCTAGTGGTTATTTCCCAGTCAGAAATGGAGTTGAATCCCATGCAGTTTCTGGTCCTACGAGCAAGAGGTTTTTTTTGTTAAGAAGAGTCACTTTTGAGCTCCCATTGCCATAGACAGTGCAAATAGCACTCGCGTCTCTTCCCAGCAAGTACAGTGTATTGAACTGAAGAGGAGCTACTGTTCTTGTCAGTTTCCTAAGCAGAGTTGAAATAGATATGGCCCGTGTGTGTAGGAAGCACAGTTCTTTTGTTCTGAGCAAGCTCACTGTTCGGAACCCATAGGAAACATAGTAGAGTAGAAGAGTGCTCTTTTCTCAAAAGCAGAGTGTGTTTCTTGTAAGGCGAGCTAGCGTTTGTTTCCCAGTCCTAGATGGAGTTGAATCACATGCAGATTCTGGTCTTAAGAGCAAGGGTTGTTCTCTGGTAAGAAGAGTCACTATTGCGATCCCATTGTCATAGACAGGGCAAATAGCACTGGCGTCTGTTCTCAGCATTTACAGTGTATTGGACTGAAGAAGATCTACTGTTCTTGTCAGTTTCCTAAGCAGAATTGACTAGATATGGCCCCTGTGTGTAGGAAGCACAGTTCTTTTGTTCTGAGCCAGCTCACTGTTCTGGCCCTATAGGAAACACCTTAGAGTAGAAGAGTGCTCTTTTCTCAAAAGCAGAGTGTGTTTCCTGTAAGGCGAGCTAGCGTTTGTTTCCCACACATAAATGGAGTTGAGTCACATGCAGTTTTTGGTCCTACGAGAAAGAGATGTTTTCTGGTAAGAAGAATCACTATTGCGATCCCATTGTCATAAACAGCGCAAATATCACTTGTGTCTGTTCCCAGCAAGTACAGTGTATTGGACTGAAGAGGAGCTACTGTTCTTGACAGTTTCCTAAGCAGATTTGAACTAGATATGGCCCGTGTGTGTAGGAAGCACAGTTCTTTTGTTCTGAGCAAGCTCACTGTTCTTGCCCTAAAGGAAACACAGTAGAGTAGAAGAGTGCTCTTTTCTCAAAAGCAGAGTGTGTTTCTTGTAAGGCGAGATAGCGTTTGTTTCCAGGTCATAAATGGAGTTGAATCACATGCAGTTTCTGGTCCTATGAGCATTAGTTGTTTTCTGGTAAGGAAAGTCACTATTGCGCTGCCATTGGCATACACAGTGCAAATATCACTTGCGTCTGTTCCCAGCAAGTACACTGTATTGAACTGAAGAGGAGCTACTGTTCTTGTCAGTTTCCTAAGCAGAGTTGAACTAGATATGGCCCGTGTGTGTAGGAAGCACAGTTCTTTTGTTCTGAGCAAGCTCACTGTTCTTGCCCTAAAGGAAACACAGTAAAGTAGAAGAGTGCTCTTTTCTCAAAAGCAGATTGTGTTTCTTGTAAGGTGACCTATCATTTGTTTCCAAGTCCTAAATGGAGTTGAATCACATGCAGTTTCTGGTCCTATGAGCAAGAGTTGTTTTCTGGTAAGAAGAGTCACTATTGTGCTCCCATTGTCATACACAGGGCAAATAGCACTGGCGTCTGTTCCCAGCATGTACAGTGAATTGGACAGAAGAGGATCTACTGTTCTTGTCAGTTTCCTAAGCAGAGTTGAACTAGATATGGCCCGTGTGTGTAGGAAGCACAGTTCTTTTGTTCTGAGCAAGCTCACTGTTCGGACCCCATAGGAAAAACAGTGAGTAGAAGAGTGCTCTTTTCTCAAAAGCAGAGTGTGTTTCCTGTAAGGCTAGCTAGCATTTGTTTCCCAGTCCTAAATGGAGATGAGTCACATGCAGTTTCTGGTCCTACGAGTAAGAGTTGTTTTCTGGTAAGAAGAGTCACTATTGTGCTCCCATACCATACACAGTACAAATAGCACTCGCGTCTGTTCCCAGCAAATACAGAGTATTAGACTGAAGAGGAGCTACTGTTCTTGTGAGTTTCCTAAAGCAGAGTTGAACTAGATATGGCCCGTGTGTGTAGGAAGCACAGTTCTTTTGTTCTGAGCAAGCTCACTTTTCAGACCACATAGGAAACAAAGTAGAGTAGAAGAGTGCTTTTTTCTCAAAAGCAGAGTGTGTTTCTAGTAAGACGAGCTAGCGTTTCTTTCCCAGTCCTAAATGGAGTTGAATCCCATGGAGTTTCTGGTCCTACGAGCAAGAGTTGTTTTCTGGTAAGAAGAGTCACTATTGTGCTTTCATTGACATACACAGGGCAAATAGCACTCACGTCTGTTCCCAGAAAGTACAGTGTATTGGACTGAAGAGGAGCTACTGTTCTTGTCAGTTTCCTAAGCAAAGTTGAACTAGATATGGCCCGTGTGTGTAGGAAGCACAGTCCTTTTGTTCTGAGCAAGCTCACTGTTCTGGCCCTATAGGAAACACAGTAGAGTAGAAGAGTGCTCTTTTCTCAAAAGCAGAGTGTGTTTCTTGTAAGGCGAGTTAGCATTTGTTTCCCAGTCCTAAATGGAATTGAATCACATTCAGTTTTTGGTCCTATGAGCAAGAGTTGTTTTCTGGTAAGGAAAGTCACTATTGCGCTCCCATTGCCATACACAGTGCAAATAGCACTCGCGACTCGTCCCATCAAGTACAGTGTATTGGACTAAAGAGGAGCTACTGCTCATGTCAGTTTTCTAAGCAGAGTTGAACTAGATATGGCCCGTGTGCGTAGGAAGCACAGTCCTTTTGTTCTGAGCAAGCTCACTGTTCCATCCCTATAGGAAACACAGTAGAGTAGAAGAGTGCTCTTTTCTCAAAAGCAGAGTGTGTTTCTTGGAAGGCGAGCTAGCGTTTGTTTCCCAGTTTAAATGGAGTTGCATCACATGCAGTTTTTGGTCCTATGAGCAAGAGATGTTTTCTGGTAAGAAGAATCACTATTGTGCTCCTATTGCCATACACAGTACAAATAGCACTCGCGTCTGTTCCCAGCAAGTACAGTGTATTAAACTGAAGAGGATCGACTGTTCTTGTCAGTTTCCTAAGCAGAGTTGAACTAGATATGGCCCGTGAGTGTAGGAAGCACAGTTCTTTTGTTCTGAGGAAGCTCACCCTTCGGACCCCATAGGAAACACAGTAGAGTAGAAGAGTGCTCTTTTCTCAAAAGCAGAGTGTGTTTCTGGTATGGCAAGCAAGCGTTTGTTTCCCAGTCCTAAATGGAGTTGAGTCACATGAAGTTTTTGGTCCCACGAGCAAGAGTTGTTTTCTGGTAAGAAGAGTCACTATTGCGCTCCCATTGACATACACAGGGCAAATAGCACTCGCGTCTGTTCCCAGCAAGTGCAGTGTATTGGACTGAAGAGGATCTACTGTTCCTATCAGTTTTCTAAGCAGAATTGAATTAGATATGGCCCGTGTGTGTAGGAAGCACAGTTCTTTTGTTCTGAGCAATCTCACTGTTTTGGCCCTATAAGAAAAACAGTAGAGTAGAAGAGTGCTCCTTTCTCGAAAGCAGAGTGTGTTTCTTGTAAGGCGAGGTAGCGTTTGTTTCCCAGTCCTAAATGGAGTTGAGTCACATGCAGTTTCTGGTCCTACGATCAAGAGATGTTTTCTGGTAAGAAGAGTCACTATTGTGCTCCCATTGTTATACACAGGGCAAATAGCACTGGCGTCATTTCCCAGCATGTACAGTGTATTGGACTGAAGAGGATCTATTGTTCTTGTCAGTTTCCTAAGCAGAATTGAACTAGATATGGCCGTGTGTTTAGGAAGCACAGTTCTTTTGTTCTGAGCAAGCTCTCTGTTCTGGCAGTATAGGAAACAGGTTAGAGTAGAAGAGTGCTCTTTTCTCAAAAGCAGAGTGTGTTTCTTGTAAGGCGAGCTACCGTTTGTTTCCCATTCCTAAATGGAGTTGAGTCACATGCAGTTTTTGGTCCTACGAGCAAGAGTTGTTTTCTGGTAACGAAAGTCACTATTGCTCTCCCATTGCCATACACAGTGCAAATGGCATTCGCGTCTGGTCCGAGCAAGTACAGTGTAATGGACTGAAGAGGAGCTACTGTTCTTGTCAGTTTCCTAAGCAGAGTTGAACTAGATATGGCCCGTGTGTGTAGGAAGCATAGTTCTTTTGTTCTGAGCAAGCTCACTGTCAGACCCCATAGGAAACACAGTAGAGTATAAGAGTGCTCTTTTCTCAAAAGCAGAGTGTGTTTTTTGCAAGGTGAGCTAGTGTTTGATTCCCAGTCCTAAATGGAGTTGAATGACATGCAGTTTCTTGTCCTATGAGCAAGAGTTGTTTTCTGGTAAGGAAAGTCACTATTGCGCTCCCATTCCCATACACAGTGCAAATAGCACTGGCGTCTGTTCCCAGCAAGTACAGTGTATCGGACTGAAGAGGAGCTACTGTTCTTGTCAGTATCCTAAGCAGAGTTGAACTAGATATGGCCCATGTGTGTAGGAAGCACAGTTCTTTTGTTCTGAGCTGCCACACTGTTCGGACCCCATAGGAAATACAGTAGAGTAAAAGAGTGCCCTTTTCTCAAACGCAGAGTGTGTTTCTTGTAAGGCGAGCTAGCGTTTGTTTCCCAGTCCTAAATGGAGTTGAGTCACATGCAGTTTCTGGTCCTACGAGCAAGAGTTGTTTTCTGGTAAGAAGAGTCACTATTGCGCTCCCATTGTCATGCACAGGGAAAATAGCACTGATGTCTGTTCCCAGCATGTACAGTGTATTTGACTGAAGAGGATCTACTGTTCTTGTAAGTTTCCTAAGCAGAGTTGAATTTGATATGGCCCGTGTGTGTAGGAAGCACAGTTCTTTTGATCTGAGCAATCTCACTGTTTTGGCCCTTTAAGAAAAACAGTAGAGTAGAAGAGTGCTCCTTTCTCGAAAGCAGAGTGTGTTTCTTGTAAGGCGAGCTAGCGTTTGTTTCCCAGTCCTAAATGGAGTTGAGTCACATGCAGTTTCTGGTCCTACGAGCAAGAGATGTTTTCTGGTAAGAAGAGTCACTATTGTGCTCCCATTGTTATACACAGGGCAAATAGCACTGGCGTCGGTTCCCAGCATGTACAGTGTATTGGACTGAAGAGGATCTACTGTTTTGTCAGTTTCCTAAGCAGAATTGAACTAGATATGGCCGTGTTTGTAGGAAGCACAGTTCTTTTGTTCTGAGCAAGCTCACTGTTCTGGCCTTATAGGAAACACAGTAGAGTAGAAGAGTGCTCTTTTCTCAAAAGCAAAGTGTGTTTCCTATAAGGCGAGCTATCGTTTCTTTCCGAGTCTTAAATGGAGGTGAGTCACATGCAGTTTTTGGTCCTACCAGCAAGAGTTGTTTTCTGGTAAGAAGAGTCACTATTGCGCTCCAATTGCCATACACAGGGCAAATAGCACTCGCGTCTGTTCCCAGCAAGTACAGTGTATTGCACTGAAGAGGAGCTACTGTTCTTGTCAGTTTCCTAAGCAGAGTCGAACTAGATATGGCCGTGTGAGTAGGAAGCACAGTTCTTTTGTTCTGAGCAAGCTCTCTGTTCTGGCACTATAGGAAACAGGGTAGAGTAGAAGAGTGCTCTTTTCTCAAAAGCAGAGTGTGTTTCTTATAAGGCAAGCTAGCATTTGTTTCCCAGTCCTAAATGGAGTTAAATCACATTCAGTTTTTGGTTCTATGAGCAAGGGTAGTTTTCTGATAAGGAAAGTCACTATTGCGCTCCCATTCCCATACACAGTGATAATAGCACTCGCGTCTGTTCCCATCAAGTACACTGTATTGGACTGAAGAGGAGCTACTGTTCTTGTCAGGTTCCTAAGCAGATTTGAACTAGATATGGCCCGTGTGTGTAGTAAGCGCAGTTCCTTTGTTCTGAGCAAGGTCAATATTCGGACCCCATAGGAAACACAGTAGAGTAAAAGAGTGCTCTTTTCTCAAAAGCAGAGTGTGTTTCTTGTAAGGCAAGCTACCGTTTGTTTCCCAGTCCTAAATGGAGTTGAGTCAAATGCAGTTTCTGGTCCTAAGTGCAAGAATTGTTCTCTGGTAAGAAGAGTCACTATTGCGCTCCCATTGTCATACACAGGGCAAATAGCACTGGCGTTGTTTCCCAGCATTTACAGTGTATTGCATTGAAGAGGATCTTCTGTTCTTGTCAGTTTCCTAAGCAGAATTGAACTAGATATGGTCCGTGTGTGTAGGAAGCACAGTTCTTTTGTTCTGAGCAAGCTCACTGTTCTGGCCCTATAGGAAACACAGTAGAGTAGAAGAGTGCTATTTTCTCAAAAGCAGTGTGTGTTTCTTGTAAGGCAAGCTAGCGTTTGTTTCCCAGTCCTAAATGGAGTTGAATCACATGCAGTTTCTTGTCCTACGAGCAAGAGTTGTTTTCTGGTAATTAAAGTCACTCTTGCGCTCCCATTGCCATACACAGTGCAAATAGCACTGGCGTTTGTTTCCCGCAAGTACAGTGTATCGGACTGAAGAGGAGCTACTGTTCTTGTCAGTATCCTAAGCAGAATTGAACTAGATATGGCCCGTATGTGTAGGAATCCCAGTTCGTTTGTTCTGAGCAAGCTCACTGTTCTGGCCCTATAAGAAAACAGTAGAGTAGAAGAGTGCTCTTTTCTCAAAAGCAGAGTGTGTTTCTTGTAAGGCGAGCTAGCATTTATTTCCCAGTTGTAAAGGGAGTTGAATCACATGCAGTTTTCGGTCCTATGAGCAAGAGTTGTTTTCTGGTAAGGAAAGTCACTATTGCTTTCCCATTGCCATACACAGTGCAAATAGCATTCGCGTCTGGTCCGAGCAAGTACAGTGTATCGGACTGAAGAGGAGCTACTGATCTTGTCAGTTTCCTAAGCAGAGTTGAACTAGATATGGCCCATGTGTGTAGGAAGCACAGTTCTTTTGTTCTGAGCAAGCTCACTGTTAGGTCCCCATATGAAATTCAGTAGAGTAAAAGAGTGCCCTTTATTCAAAAACAGAGTGTGTTTCTGGTAAGGCGAGCTAGTGTTTGTTTCCCACTCCTAAATGGAGTTGAATCCCATGGAGTTTCTTGTCATGCGATCAAGAGTTGTTTTCTGGTAAGAAGAGTCACTATTGTGCCTCCATTGTCATACACAGGGCAAATAGCACTGGTGTCTGTTCCCAGCATGTACAGTGTATTGAACTGAAATGGATCTACTGTTCTTGTCAGTTTCCTAAGCAGAATTGAACTAGATATGCCCCGTGTGTGTAGGATTCCCAGTTCTTTTGTTCTGAGCAAGCTCACTGTTCAGTCCCTAATAAGAAAAACAGTAGAGTAGAAGTGTGCTCTTTTCTCAAAAGCATAGTGTGTTTATTGTAAGGCGAGCTCGCATTTGTTTCCCAGTTCTAAATGGAGTTGAGTCACATGCAGTTTTTGATCCTAAGAGCAAGAGTTGTTTTCAGGTAAGAAGAGTCACTATTGCGCTCCCATACCATACACAGTAAAAATAGCACACGCGTCTGTTCCCAGCAAGTAAAGAGTATTGGACTGAAGAGGAGCTACTGTTCTTGTCAGTTTCCTAAGCAGAGTTGAACTAAATATGGCCCCTGTGTGTAGGAAGCACAGTTTTTGTTCTGAGCAAGCTCTCTGTTCGGACCCCATAGGAAAAACAGTAGAGTAGAAGAGTGCTCTTTTCTCAAAAGCAGAGTGTGTTTCTTGAAAGGCGAGCTAGTGGTTATTTCCCAGTCAGAAATGGTGTTGAATCCCATGCAGTTTCTGGTCCTATGAGCAAGAGTTTTTTTTTTTGTTAAGAAGAGTCACTTTTGAGCTCCCATTGCCATAGACAGTGCAAATAGCACTGGCGTCTCTTCCCAGCATGTACAGTGTATTGGACTGAAGAGGAGCTACTGTTCTTGTCAGTTTCCTAAGCAGAGTTGAACTAGATATGGCCCGTGTGTGTAGGAAGCACAGTTCTTTTGTTCTGAGCAAGCTCACTTTTCAGACCCCATAGGAAACACAGTAGAGTAGAAGAGTGCTCTTTTCTCAAAAGCAGAGGGTGTTTCTTGTAAGGTAAGCTAGCGTTTGTTTCCCAGTCCTAGATGGAGTTGAATCACATGCAGTATCTGGTCTTAAGAGCAAGAGTTGTTTTCTGGTAAGGAATGTCACTATTGCTCTCCCATTGCCATACACAGTGCAAATAGCATTCGCGTCTGGTCCGAGCAAGTACAGTGTAATGGACTGAATTGGAGCTACTGTTATTGTCAGTTTCCTAAGCAGAGTTGAACTAGATATGGCCGTGTGTGTATGAAGCACAGTTCTTTTGTTCTGAGCAAGCTCACTGTTCGGACCCCATAGGAAACACAGTAGAGTAGAAGAGTGCTCTTTTCTCAAAAGCAGAGTGTGTTTCTTGTAAGGCGAGCTAGCGTTTGTTTCCCAGTCCTAAATGGAGTTGAATCACATGCAGTTTCTTGTCCTACGAGCAAGAGTTGTTTTCTGGTAAGGAAAGTCACTATTGCGCTCCCATTCCCATAAACAGTGCAAATAGCACTGGCGTCTGTTCCCCGCAAGTACAGTGTATTGGACTGAAGAGGATCTACTGTTTTTGTCAGTTTCCTAAGCAGAGTTGAACTAGATATGGCCCGTGTGTGTAGGAAGCCCAGTTTTTTGTTCTGAGCAAGCTCACTGTTCGGACCCCACAGGAAACACAGTAGAGTAGAAGAGTGCTCTTTTCTCAAAAGCAGAGTGTGTTTCTTGTAAGGCGAGTTAGCATTTGTTTCCCAGTCCTAAATGGAGTTCAATCACATTCAGTTTTTGGTCCTATGAGCAAGAGTTGTTTTCTGGTAAGGAAAGTCACTATTGCGCTCCCATTGCCATACACAGTGCTAATAGCACTCGCGTCTGTTCCCATTAAGTACAGTGTATTGGACTGAAGAGGAGCTACTGTTCATGTCAGTTTCCTAAGCAGAGTTGAACTAGATATGGCCCGTGTGTGTAGGAAGAACAGTCCTTTTGTTCTGAGCAAGCTCACTGTTCTGTCCCTATAAGAAACACAGTAGAGTAGAAGAGTGCTCTTTTCTCAAAAGCAGAGTGTGTTTCTTGTATGGCAAGCTAGCGTTTGTTTCCCAGTCCTAAATGGAGTTGAGTCACATGCAGTTTTTGGTCCTACGAGCAAGAGTTGTTTTCTGGTAAGGAAAGTCACTATTGCTCTCCCATTGCCATACACAGTGCAAATAGCATTCGCGTCTGTTCCCAGCAAGTACAGTGTATTGGACTGAAGAGGAGCTACTGTTCTTGTCAGTTTCCTAAGCAGAATTGAACTAGATATGGCCGTGTGTGTAGGAAGCACAGTTCTTTTGCTCTGAGCAAGCTCTCTGTTCTGGCCCTATAGGAAAAATGGTACAGTAGAAGAGTGCTCTTTTCTCAAAAGCAGAGTGTTTTTCTTGTAAGGCAAGCTAGCATTTGTTTCCCAGTCCTAAATGGAGTTGAATCACATTCAGTTTTTGGTCCTATGAGCAAGAGTTGTTTTCTGGTAAGGAAAGACACTATTGCGATCCCATTGCCATACACAGTGCAAATAGCACTCGCGTCTGTTCCCAGCAAGTACAGTGTATTGGACTGAAGAGGAGCTACTGTTCTTGTCAGTTTCCTAAGCAGAGTTGAACTAGATATGGCCTGTGTGTGTAGGAAGCACAGTTCCTTTGTTCTGAGCAAGGTCACTGTTCAGACGCCATTGGAAACACAGTAGATTAGGGGAGTGCTCTTTTCTCAACAGCAGAGTGTGTTTCTTGTAAGGCGAGCTACCGTTTTTTTCCCAGTTCTAAATGGTGTTGAGTCACATGCAGTTTCTGGTCCTACGAGCAAGAGTTGTTTTTTGGTAAGAAGACTCACTATTGCGCTCCCTTTGTCATACACAGCGCAAATAGAACTGGCGTATGTTCCCAGCATGTACAGTGTATTGGATTGAAGAGGATCTTCTGTTCTTGTCAGTTTCGTAAGCAGAATTGAACTAGATATGGCCGTGTGTGTAGGATGCACAGTTCTTTTCTTCTGAGCAAGCCCACTGTTCTGGAACTATAGGAAACACAGTAGAGTAGATGAGTGATCTTTTCTCAAAAGCAGAGTGTGTTTCTTGTAAGGCGAGCTAGCGTTTATTTCCCAGTCCTAAATGGAGTTGAATCACATGCAGTTTTCGGTCCTACAAGCAAGGGTTGTTTTCTGGTAAGAAGACTGACTATTGCGCTCCCATTGTCATACACAGGACAAATAGCACTGGCGTCTGTTCCCAGCATGTACAGTGTATTGGACTGAAGAGGAGCTACTGTTCATGTCAGTTTCCTAAGCAGAATTGAACTAGATATGACCGTGTGTGTAGGAAGCACAGTTCTTTTGTTCTGAGCAAGCTCACTGTTCTGGCCCTATAGAAAACATGGTACAGTAGAAGAGTGCTCTTTTCTCAAAAGCAGAGTGTGTTTCTTGTAAGGCAAGCTAGCATTTGTTTCCCAGTCCTAAATGGAGTTGAATCACATTCAGTTTTTGGTCCTATCAGCAAGAGTTTTTTTTTTTTGGTAAGGAAAGTCACTATTGCGATCCCATTGCCATACACAGTGAAAATAGCACTCGCGTCTGTTCTCAGCAAGTACAGTGTATTGGACTGAAGGGGAGCTACTTTTCTTGTCAGTTTCCTAAGCAGAGTTGAAGTAGATATGGCCTGTGTGTGTAGGAAGCACAGTTCCTTTGTTCTGAGCAAGGTCACTTTTTGGACCCCATAGGAAACACAGTAGAGTAGAGGAGTGCTCTTTTCTCAAAAGCAGAGTGTGTTTCTTGTAAGGCGAGTTAGCATTTGTTTCCCAGTCCTAAATGGAGTTAAATCACATTCAGTTTTTGGTCCTATGAGCAAGGGTTGTTTTCTGGTAAGGAAAGTCACTATTGCGCTCCCATTCCCATACACAGTGCAAATAGCACTCGCGTCTGTTCCCATCAAGTACACTGTATTGGGCTGAAGAGGAGCTACTGTTCTTGTCAGCTTCCTAAGCAGAGTTGAACTAGATATGGCCCCTGTGTGTAGGAAGCACAGTTTCTTTGTTCTGAGCAAGGTCAATATTCGGACCCCATAGGAAACACAGTAGAGTAGAAGAGTGCTCTTTTCTCAAAAGCAGAGTGTGTTTCTTGTAAGGCAAGCTACCATTGTTTCCCAGTCCTAAATGGAGTTGAGTCACATGCTGTTTCTGGTCCTAGTGCAAGAATCGTTTTCTGGTAAGAAGAGTCACTATTGCGCTCCCATTGTCATACACAGGGCAAATAGCACTGGCGTTGGTTCCCAGCATGTACAGTGTAATGGATTGAAGAGGATCTTCTGTTCTTGTCAGTTTCCTAAGCAGAATTGAACTAGATATGGTCCGTGTGTGTAGGAAGCACAGTTCTTTTGTTCTGAGCAAGCTCACTGTTCTGGCCCTATAGGAAACACAGTAGAGTAGAAGAGTGCTCTTTTCTCAAAAGCAGAGTGTGTTTCTTGTAAGGCGAGCTAGCGTTTATTTCCCAGTTCTAAATGGAGTTGAATCACATGCAGTTTTTGGTCCTACGAGCAAGAGTTGTTTTCTGGTAAGGAATGTCACTATTGCTCTCCCATTGCCATACACAGTGCAAATAGCATTCACGTCTGGTCCGAGCAAGTACAGTGTAATGGACTGAATTGGAGCTACTGTTATTGTCAGTTTCCTAAGCAGAGTTGAACTAGATATGGCCGTGTGTGTATTAAGCACAGTTCTTTTGTTCTGAGCAAGCTCACTGTTCGGACCCCATAGGAAACACAGTAGAGTAGAAGAGTGCTCTTTTCTCAAAAGCAGAGTGTGTTTCTTGTAAGGCGAGCTAGCGTTTGTTTCCCAGTCCTAAATGGAGTTGAATCACATGCAGTTTCTTGTCCTACGAGCAAGAGTTGTTTTCTGGTAAGAAAAGTCACTATTGCGCTCCCATTCCCATAAACAGTGCAAATAGCACTGGCGTCTGTTCCCCGCAAGTACAGTGTATTGGACTGAAGAGGATCTACTGTTTTTGTCAGTTTCCTAAGCAGAGTTGAACTAGATATGGCCCGTGTGTGTAGGAAGCCCAGTTTTTTGTTCTGAGCAAGCTCACTGTTCGGACCCCACAGGAAACACAGTAGAATAGAAGAGTGCTCTTTTCTCAAAAGCAGAGTGTGTTTCTTGTAAGGCGAGTTAGCATTTGTTTCCCAGTCCTAAATGGAGTTCAATCACATTCAGTTTTTGGTCCTATGAGCAAGAGTTGTTTTCTGGTAAGGAAAGTCACTATTGCGCTCCCATTGCCATACACAGTGCTAATAGCACTCGCGTCTGTTCCCATTAAGTACAGTGTATTGGACTGAAGAGGAGCTACTGTTCATGTCAGTTTCCTAAGCAGAGTTGAACTAGATATGGCCCGTGTGTGTAGGAAGAACAGTCCTTTTGTTCTGAGCAAGCTCACTGTTCTGTCCCTATAAGAAACACAGTAGAGTAGAAGAGTGCTCTTTTCTCAAAAGCAGAGTGTGTTTCTTGTATGGCAAGCTAGCGTTTGTTTCCCAGTCCTAAATGGAGTTGAGTCACATGCAGTTTTTGGTCCTACGAGCAAGAGTTGTTTTCTGGTAAGGAAAGTCACTATTGCTCTCCCATTGCCATACACAGTGCAAATAGCATTCGCGTCTGTTCCCAGCAAGTACAGTGTATTGGACTGAAGAGGAGCTACTGTTCTTGTCAGTTTCCTAAGCAGAAATGAACTAGATATGGCCGTGTGTGTAGGAAGCACAGTTCTTTTGCTCTGAGCAAGCTCTCTGTTCTGGCCCTATAGGAAAAATGGTACAGTAGAAGAGTGCTCTTTTCTCAAAAGCAGAGTGTTTTTCTTGTAAGGCAAGCTAGCATTTGTTTCCCAGTCCTAAATGGAGTTGAATCACATTCAGTTTTTGGTCCTATGAGCAAGAGTTGTTTTCTGGTAAGGAAAGACACTATTGCGATCCCATTGCCATACACAGTGCAAATAGCACTCGCGTCTGTTCCCAGCAAGTACAGTGTATTGGACTGAAGAGGAGCTACTGTTCTTGTCAGTTTCCTAAGCAGAGTTGAACTGGATATGGCCTGTGTGTGTAGGAAGCACAGTTCCTTTGTTCTGAGCAAGGTCACTGTTCAGACGCCATTGGAAACACAGTAGATTAGAGGAGTGCTCTTTTCTCAAAAGCAGAGTGTGTTTCTTGTAAGGCGAGCTACCGTTTTTTTCCCAGTTCTAAATGGTGTTGAGTCACATGCAGTTTCTGGTCCTACGAGCAAGAGTTGTTTTTTGGTAAGAAGACTCACTATTGCGCTCCCTTTGTCATACACAGCGCAAATAGAACTGGCGTATGTTCCCAGCATGTACAGTGTATTGGATTGAAGAGGATCTTCTGTTCTTGTCAGTTTCGTAAGCAGAATTGAACTAGATATGGCCGTGTGTGTAGGATGCACAGTTCTTTTCTTCTGAGCAAGCCCACTATTCTGGAACTATAGGAAACACAGTAGAGTAGATGAGTGATCTTTTCTCAAAAGCAGAGTGTGTTTCTTGTAAGGTGAGCTAGCGTTTATTTCCCAGTCCTAAATGGAGTTGAATCACATGCAGTTTTCGGTCCTACAAGCAAGAGTTGTTTTCTGGTAAGAAGACTGACTATTGCGCTCCCATTGTCATACACAGGACAAATAGCACTGGCGTCTGTTCCCAGCATGTACAGTGTATTGGACTGAAGAGGAGCTACTGTTCATGTCAGTTTCCTAAGCAGAATTGAACTAGATATGACCGTGTGTGTAGGAAGCACAGTTCTTTTGTTCTGAGCAAGCTCACTGTTCTGGCCCTATAGGAAACATGGTACAGTAGAAGAGTGCTCTTTTATCAAAAGCAGAGTGTGTTTCTTGTAAGGCAAGCTAGCATTTGTTTCCCAGTCCTAAATGGAGTTGAATCACATTCAGTTTTTGGTCCTATCAGCAAGAGTTTTTTTTTTGGTAAGGAAAGTCACTATTGCGATCCCATTGCCATACACAGTGAAAATAGCACTCGCGTCTGTTCTCAGCAAGTACAGTGTATTGGACTGAAGGGGAGCTACTTTTCTTGTCAGTTTCCTAAGCAGAGTTGAAGTAGATATGGCCTGTGTGTGTAGGAAGCACAGTTCCTTTGTTCTGAGCAAGGTCACTTTTTGGACCCCATAGGAAACACAGTAGAGTAGAGGAGTGCTCTTTTCTCAAAAGCAGAGTGTGTTTCTTGTAAGGCGAGTTAGCATTTGTTTCCCAGTCCTAAATGGAGTTAAATCACATTCAGTTTTTGGTCCTATGAGCAAGGGTTGTTTTCTGGTAAGGAAAGTCACTATTGCGCTCCCATTCCCATACACAGTGCAAATAGCACTCGCGTCTGTTCCCATCAAGTACACTGTATTGGGCTGAAGAGGAGCTACTGTTCTTGTCAGCTTCCTAAGCAGAGTTGAACTAGATATGGCCCCTGTGTGTAGGAAGCACAGTTTCTTTGTTCTGAGCAAGGTCAATATTTGGACCCCATAGGAAACACAGTAGAGTAGAAGAGTGCTCTTTTCTCAAAAGCAGAGTGTGTTTCTTGTAAGGCAAGCTACCATTGTTTCCCAGTCCTAAATGGAGTTGAGTCACATGCTGTTTCTGGTCCTAGTGCAAGAATTGTTTTCTGGTAAGAAGAGTCACTATTGCGCTCCCATTGTCATACACAGGGCAAATAGCACTGGCGTTGGTTCCCAGCATGTACAGTGTAATGGATTGAAGAGGATCTTCTGTTCTTGTCAGTTTCCTAAGCAGAATTGAACTAGATATGGTCCGTGTGTGTAGGAAGCACAGTTCTTTTGTTCTGAGCAAGCTCACTGTTCTGGCCCTATAGGAAACACAGTAGAGTAGAAGAGTGCTCTTTTCTCAAAAGCAGAGTGTGTTTCTTGTAAGGCGAGCTAGCGTTTATTTCCCAGTTCTAAATGGAGTTGAATCACATGCAGTTTTTGGTCCTACGAGCAAGAGTTGTTTTCTGGTAAGGAATGTCACTATTGCTCTCCCATTGCCATACACAGTACAAATAGCATTCGCGTCTGGTCCGAGCAAGTACAGTGTAATGGACTGAATTGGAGCTACTGTTATTGTCAGTTTCCTAAGCAGAGTTGAACTAGATAAGGCCGTGTGTGTATGAAGCACAGTTCTTTTGTTCTGAGCAAGCTCACTGTTCGGACCCCATAGGAAACACAGTAGAGTAGAAGAGTGCTCTTTTCTCAAAAGCAGAGTGTGTTTCTTGTAAGGCGAGCTAGCGTTTGTTTCCCAGTCCTAAATGGAGTTGAATCACATGCAGTTTCTTGTCCTACGAGCAAGAGTTGTTTTCTGGTAAGGAAAGTCACTATTGCGCTCCCATTCCCATAAACAGTGCAAATAGCACTGGCGTCTGTTTCCAGCAAGTACAGTGTATCGGACTGAAGAGGAGCTACTGTTCTTGTCAGTATCCTAAGCAGAATTGAACTAGATATGGCCCGTATGTGTAGGAATCCCAGTTCTTTTGTTCTGAAAAAGCTCACTTTTCTGGCCCTATAAGAAAAACAGTAGAGTAGAAGAGTGCTCTTTTCTCAAAAGCAGAGTGTGTTTCTTGTAAGGCAAGCTCGCGTTTGTTTCCCAATTCTAAATGGAGTTGAGTCACATGCAGTTTTTGGTCCTTTGAGCAAGAGTTGTTTTCTGGTAAGAAGAGTCACTATTGCGCTCCCATACCATACACAGTACAAATAGCACTCGCGTCTTTTCCCAGCAAGTACAGAGTATTGGACTGAAGAGGAGCTACTGTTCTTGTGAGTTTCCTAAAGCAGAGTTGAACTAGATATGGCCCGTGTGTGTAGGAAGCACAGTTCTTTTGTTCTGAGCAAGCTTACTTTTCAGACCCCAAAGGAAACACAGTAGAGTAGAAGAGTGCTCTTTTCTCTAAAGCAGAGTGTGTTTCTAGTAAGACGAGCTAGCGTTTGTTTCCCAGTCCTAAATGGAGTTGAATCCCATGGAGTTTCTGGTCCTACGAGCAAGAGTTGTTTTCTGGTAAGAAGAGTCACTATTGTGCTTTCATTGTCATACACAGGGCAAATAGCACTCACGTCTGTTCCCAGCTAGTACAGTGTATTGGACTGAAGAGGAGCTACTGTTCATGTCAGTTTCCTAAGCAGAGTTGAACTAGATATGGCCCGTGTGTGTAGGAAGCACAGTCCTTTTGTTCTGAGCAAGCTCACTGTTCTGGCCATATAGGAAACTCAGTAGAGTAGAAGAGTGCTCTTTTCTCAAAAGCAGAGTGTTTTTCTTATAAGGCAAGCTAGCGTTTGTTTCCCAGTCCTAAATGGAGTTGAGTCACATGCAGTTTTTGGTCCTAAGAGCAAGAGTTGTTTTCTGGTAAGGAAGTCACTATTGTGCTCCAATTGCCATACACAGTGCAAATAGCACTCGCGTCTGTTCCCATCAAGTACAGTGTATTGGACTGAAGAGGATCTACTGTTCTTGTCAGTTTCCTAAGCAGAGTTGAACTAGATATGGCCCGTGTGTGTAGGAAGCACAGTTCCTTTGTTCTGAGCAAGGTCACTGTTCGGACCCCGCAGGAAACACAGTAGAGTAGAAGAGTGCTCTTTTCTCAAAAGCAGAGTGTGCTTCTTGTAAGGCGAGTTAGCATTTGTTTCCCAGTCATAAATGGAGTTGAATCACATTCAGTTTTTGGTCCTATGAGCAAGAGTTGTTTTCTGGTAAGGAAAGTCACTATTGCTCTCCCATTGCCATACACAGTGCAAATAGCATTCGCGTCTGGTCCGAGCAAGTACAGTGTAATGGACTGAAGAGGAGCTACTGTTCTTGTCAGTTTCCTAAGCAGAGTTGAACTAGATATGGCCCGTGTGTGTAGGAAGCATAGTTCTTTTGTTCTGAGCAAGCTTACTGTTCAGACCCCATAGGAAACACAGTAGAGTAGAAGAGTGCTCTTTTCTCAAAAGCAGAGTGTGTTTCTTGTAAGGCGAGCTAGTGTTTGTTTCCCAGTCCTAAATGGAGTTGAATGACATGCAGTTTCTTGTCCTACGAGCAAGAGTTGTTTTCTGGTAAGGAAAGTCACTATTGAGCTCCCATTCCCATACACAGTGCAAATAGCACTGGCGTCGGTTCCCAGCAAGTACAGTGTGTCGGACTGAAGAGGAGCCACTCTTCTTGTCAGTATCCTAAGCAGAGTTGAACTAGATATGGCCCATGTGTGTAGGAAGCACAGTTCTTTTGTTCTGAGCTGCCACACTGTTCGGACCCCATAGGAAATACAGTAGAGTAAAAGAGTGCCCTTTTCTGAAAAGCAGAGTGTGTTTTTGTAAGGCGAGCTAGCGTTTGTTCCCCAGTCCTAAATGGAGTTGAATCCCATGGAGTTTCTGGTACTACGAGCAAGAGTTGTTTTTTGGTAAGAAGAGTCACTATTGTGCTCCCATTGTCATACACAGGGCAAATAGCACTGGCGTCTGTTCCTAGCATGTACAGTGTATTGAACTAAAGTGGATCTAATGTTCTTGTCAGTTTCCTAAGCAGAATTGAACTAGATATGGCCCGTGTGTAGGATTCCCAGTTCTTATGTTGTGAGCAAGCTCACTGTTCGCACTCCATAGAAAACACAGTAGAGTAGAAGAGTGCTCTTTTCTCAAAAGCAGAGTTTGTTTCTTGTAAGGCGACCTAGCGTTTTTTTCCCAGTCCTAAATAGAGTTGAATCACATGCAGCTTCTGGTCCTACGAGCAAGAGTTGTTTTCTGGTAAGAAGAGTCACTATTGCCCTGCCATTGCCATACACAGGACAAATAGCACTGTTACCTGTTCCCAGCAAGTACAGTGTATTGGACTGAATAGGATCTGCTGTTCTTGTCAGGTTCCTAAGCAGAATTGAACTAGATATGGCCGTGTGTGTAGGAAGCAGTTTTTTTGTTCTGAGCAAGCTCACTCTTCGGACCCAACAGGAAACACAGTAGAGTAGAAGAGTGCTCTTTTCTCTAAAGCAGAGTGTGTTTCTTGTAAGGCGAGCTAGAGTTTGATTCCCAGTCATAAATGGAGTTGAGTCACATGCAGTTTTTGATTTTACGAGCAAGAGTTGTTTTCTGGTAAGAAGAGTCACTATTGCGCTCCAATAGCCATACACAGTACAAATAGCACTCGCGTCTGTTCCCAGCAAGTACAGTGTATTGGACTGAAGAGGAGCTACTGTTCTTGTCAGTTTCCTAGGCAGAGTCGAACTAGATATGGTCCGTGTGTGTACGAAGCACAGTTCTTTTGTTCTGAGCAAGCTCACTGTTCTGGCCCTATAGGATAAAGAGTAGAGTAGAAGAGTGCCCTTTTCTCTAAAGCAGAGTGTGTTTCTTGTAAGGTGAGCTCGCGTTTGTTTCACAGGCCTAAATGGAGTTGAGTCACATGCAGTTTCTGGTCCTAAAGAGCAAGAGTTGTTTTCTGGTAAGAAGAGTCACTATTGCGCTGCCATTGCCATACACAGGACAAATAGCACTGGCGTCTGTTCCCAGCAAGTACATTGTATTGGACTGAAGAGGATCTACTGTTCTTGTCAGGTTCCTAAGAAGAATTGAACTAGGTATGGCGGTGTGTGTAGGAAGCACAGTTTTTGTGTTCTGAGCAAGCTCACTGTTCGGACCCCATAGGAAATACAGTAGAGTAGAAGAGTGCTCTTTTCTCAAAAGCAGAGTGTGTTCCTTGTAAGGGGAGCTAGCGTTTGTTTCCTAGTCCTAAATGGAGTTGAATCACATGCAGTTTCTGGTCCTAAGAGCAAGAGTTGTTTTCTGGTAAGAAGAGTCACTATTGTGCTCTCATTGCCATACACAGTGCAAATAGCACTCTCGTCTGTTCCCAGCAGGTACAGTGTATTGGACTGAAGATGAGCTACTGTTCTTGTCAGTTTTTTAAGCAGAGTTGAACTAGATATGGCCCGTGTGTGTAGGAAGCACAGTTCTTTTGTTCTGAGCAAGCTCACTGTTCGGACCCCATAGGAAACACAGTAGAGTAGAAGAGCGCTCTTTTCTGAAAAGCAGAGTGTGTTTCTTGTAAGGCGAGCTACCCTTTGTTTCCCAGTCCTAAATGGAGTTGAATTTGATGCAGTTTCTGGTCCTAAGAGGAAGAGTTGTTTTCTGGTAAGAAAAGTCACTATTGCGCTGCCATTGCCATACACAGGATAAATAGCACTGTTGTCTTTTCCCAGTAAGTATAGTGTATTGGACTGAAGAGGATCTACTGTTCTTGTCAGGTTCCTAAGCAGAATTAAACTAGATATGGCCGTGTTTCTAGGATGCGCAGTTTTTTTTGTTCTGAGCAAGCTCACCCTTTGTAACCCATAGGAAACACAGTAGAGTAGAAGAGTGCTCTTTTTTCTAAAGCAGAGTGTGTTTCTTGTAAGGCGAGCTAGAGTTTGTTTCCCAGTCCTAAATGGATTTGAGTCACATGCAGTTTTTTTACACGAGCAAGAGTTGTTTTCTGGTAAGACGAGTCACTATTGTGCTCCAATTGCCATACACAGTGCAAATAGCACTCGCGTCTGTTCCCAGCAAGTACAGTGTATTGGACTTAATAGGAGCTACTGTTCTTGTCAGTATCCTAAGCAGAGTAGAACTAGATAGGGCCCATGTGTGTAGGAAGCACAGTTCTTTTGTTCTGAGCAAGCTCACTGTTCGAACACCGTAGGAAACACAGTAGTGTAGAAGAGTGCTCTTTTCTCAAAAGCAGAGTGTATTTCATGTAAGGCGAGCTAGCATTTGTTTCCCAGTCTTAAATGGAGTTGAATCACATGCAGTTTCTGATCCTACGAGCAAGAGATGGTTTATGGTAACAATAGTCACTATTGCGCTGCCTTTGCCATACACAGGACAAATAGCACTGTTGTCTGTTCCCAGCAAGTACAGTGTATTGGACTGAAGAGGAGTTACTGTTTTTGTCAGTTTCCTAAGCAGAGTTGAACTAGATATGGCCCGTGTGTGTAGGAAGCACAGTTCTTTTGTTCTGAGCATGCTCACTGTTCTGGCCCTATAGGAAACACAGTAGAGTAGAAGAGTGCTCTTTTCTCTAAAGCAGAGTGTGTTTCTTGTAAGGTGAGTTCGCGTTTTTTTCCAGTCCTAAATGGAGTTGAATCACATGCAGTTTTTGGTCCTACGAGCAACAGTTGTTTTCTGGTAAAAGAGTCACTATTGTGCTCCAAATGCCATACACAGTGCAAATAGCACTCGCGTCTGTTCCCATCAAGTACAGTGTATTGGACTGAAGAGGATCTACTGTTCTTGTCAGTTTCCTAAGCAGAGTTGAACTAGATATGGCCCGTGTGTGTAGGAAGCACAGTTTTTTGTCCTGAGCAAACTCACTGTTCGGACTCAAAAGCAGAGTGTGTTTCTTGTAAGGCGAGCTAGCGTTTGTTTCCTAGTCCTAAATGGAGTTGAATCACATGCAGTTTCTGGTCCTATCAGCAACAGTTGTTTTCTGGTAAGAAGAGTCACTATTGCGCTGCCATTGCCATACACAGGACAAATAGCACTGGCGTCTGTTCCCAGCAAGTACAGTTTATTGGACTGAAGAGGATCTACTGTTCTTGTCAGGTTCCTAAGAAGAATAGAACTAGGTATGGCGGTGTGTGTAGGAAGCACAGTTTTTGTGTTCTGAGCAAGCTCACCCTTTGGAACCCATAGGAAACACAGTAGAGTAGAAAAGTGCTCTTTTTTTTAAAGCTGAGTGTATTTCTTGTAAGGCGAGCTCGCGTTTGTTTCCCAGTCCTAAATGGAGTTGAATCCCATACAGTTTCTGGTCCTATGAGCAAGAGTTGTTTTCTGGTATCAAGAGTCACTATTGTGCTCCCATTGTCATACACAGGGCAAATAGCACTGGCGTCTGTTCCAGCATGTACAGTGTATTGGACGGAAGAGGATCTACTGTTCTTGTCAGTTTCCTAAGCAGACTTGACCTAGCTATGGCCGTGTGTGTAGGAAGCACAGTTCTTTTCTTCTGAGCAAGCTTACTGTTCGGACCCAATAGGAAACACCGTAGAGTAGAAGAGTGCCCTTTTCTCAAAAGCATAGTTTGTTTCTTGTAAGGTGAGCTAGCGTTTGTTTCCCTGTCCTAAATGGATTTGAATCACATACAGTTTCTAGTCCTAAGAGCAAGAATTGTTTTCTGGTAAGAAGAGTCACTATTGTGCTCCCACTGTCATTCACAGGGCAAATAGCACTGGCGTCTGTTCCCAGCAAATACAGTGTATTGGACTGAAGAGGAGCTACTGTTCTTGTCAGTTTCCTAAGCAGAGTTGAACTAGATATAGCCCGTGTGTGTAGGAAGCACAGTTCTTTTTTTCTGAGCAAGCTAACTGTTTTGGCACTATAGGAAACACAGTAGAGTAGAAGAGTGCTCTTTTCTCAAAAGCAGAGTGTGTTTCTTGTAAGGCGAGCTAGCGTTTGTTTCCCAGTCCTAAATATAGTTGAATCACAAGCACTTTCTGGTCCTACGAGCAAGAGTTGTTTTCTGGTAAGGAAATTCACTATTGTGCTCCCATTGCCAAACACACTGCAAATAGCACTCGCGTCTGTTCCCAGGTAGTACAGTGTATCGGACTGAAGAGGAGCTACTGTTCTTGTCAGTTTCCTAATCAGAGTTGAACGAGATATGGCCCGTGTGTGGAGGAAGCACAGTTCTTTTGTTCTGAGCATGCTCACTGTTCTGGCCTTATAGGAAACACAGTAGAGTAGAAGAGTGCTCTTTTCTCAAAAGCAGAGTGTGTTTCTTGAAAGGCGAGCTAGCATATGTTTCCCAGTCCTAAATTGAGTTGAATCACATGCAGTTGCTGGTCCTATGATCAAGAGTTGTTTTCTGGTAAGGAAAGTCACTATTGCACTCCCATTGCCATACACAGTGCAAATAGCACTCGCGTCTGTTCCCAGCAAGTACAGTGTATCGGACTGAAGAGGAAATACTCTTCTTGTCAGTTTCCTAAGCAGAGTTGAACTAGATATGGTCCGTATGTGTAGGAAGCACAGTTCTTTTGTTCTGAGCATGCTCACTGTTTGGACCCCTTAGGAAACACAGTAGAGTAGAAGAGTGCTCTTTTCAAAAAAGCAGAGTGTGTTTCTTGTAAGGCGAGCTAGCATTTGTTTCCCAGTCCTAAATGGAGTGGAATCACATGCAGTTTCTGGTCCTACGAGCAAGAGTTGTTTTCTGGTAAGGAAAGTCACTATTGAGCTCCCTTTGACAAACACAGTGCAAATTGCACTTGCTTCTGTTCCCAGCAAGTACAGTGTATCGGAATAAATAGGATCTACTGTTCTTGTCAGTTTCCTAAGCAGAGTTGAACTAGATATGGCACGTGTGTGTAGGAAGCACAGTTCTTATGTTCTAAGCAATCTCACTGTTCTGGCCCTATAGGAAACACAGTAGAGTAGAAGAGTGCTCTTTTCTCTAAAGCAGAGTGTGTTTCTTGTAAGGCGAGCTCGCGTTTGTTTCCCAGTCCTAAATGGAGTTGAGTCACATGCAGTTTTTGGTCCTATGAGCAAGAGTTGTTTTCTGGTAAGAAGAGTCACTATTGCGCTCCAATTGCCATACACACTGCAAATAGCACTGGCGTCTGTTCCCAGCAAGTAGAGTGTATTGGACTGAATAGGAGCTACAGTTCTTGTCAGTTTCCTAAACAGAGTTGAACTAGATATGGTCCGTGTGTGTAGGAAGCACAGTTCTTATGTTCTGAGCAAGCTCACTGTTTGGACCCCATAGGAAACAGAGTAGAGTAGAAGACTGCTCTTTTCTCAAAAGCAGAGTGTGTTTCTTGTAAGGCGAGCTAGCGTTTGTTTCCCAGTCCTAAATGGAGTTGAATAACATGCAGTTTCTGGTCCTATGAGCAAAAGTTGTATTCTGGTAAGGAAAGTCACTATTGCGCTGCCATTGCCATACACAGGACAAATAGCACTGTTGTCTGTTCCCAGCAAGTACAGTGTTTTGGACTGAAGAGGATTTACTGTTCTTGTCAGGTTCTTATGCAGAATTGAACTAGATATGGCCGTGTGTGTAGGAAGAACAGTTTTTTTGTTCTGAGCAAGCTCACTGTTCGGACCCCAGAGGAAACAAAGTAGAGTAGAATAGTGCTCTTTTCTCTAAAGCAGAGTGTGTTTCTTGTAAGGTGAGCTCGCGTTTGTTTCCCAGTCCTATATGGAGTTGAGTCACATAAAGTTTTTGGTCCTATGAGCATGAGTTGTTTTCTGGTAAGATGAATCACTATTGTGCTCCAATTGCCATACACAGTGCAAATAGCACTCGCGTCTGTTCCCAGCAAGTACAGTGTATTGGACTGAAGAAGAGTTAGTGTTCTTGTCACTTTCTTAAGCAGAGTTCAACTAGATATGGTCCGTGTGTGTAGGAAGCACAGTTGTTTTGTTCTGAGCAAGCAGTCTGTTTGGAACCCATAGGAAACACAGTAGAGTAGAAGAGTGCTCTTTAATCAAAAGCAGAAAGTGTTTCTTGTAAGGCAAGATAACGTTTGTTTCCCAGTCCTAAATGGAGTTGAATCACATGCAGTTTCTGGTCCTACGAGCAAGAGTTGTTTTCTGTTAAGAAGAGTCACTATTGTGCTGACATTGCCATACACAGGACTAATAGCACTCGCGTCTGTTCCCAGCAAGTACAGTGTATTGGACTGAAGAGGATCTACTGTTCTTGTCAGGTTCCTAAGCAGAATTGAACTAGGTATTGCGGTGTGTGTCGAAAGCACAGTTTTTTTGTTCTGAGCAAGCTCACTGTTCGGACCCCAAAGGAAACACAGTAGAGTAGAAGAGTGCTCTTTTCTCAAAAGCAGAGTGTCTTTCTTGTAAGGCGTGCTAGCGTTTGTTTCCTAGTCTGAAATGGAGTTCAATCTCATGCAGTTTCCAGTCCTACGAGCAAGAGTTGTTTTCTTGTAAAAAAAAGTCACTATTGCGCTCCCATTGCCATACACAGTGCAAATAGCACTGGCGTCTATTCCCATCAAGTACAGTGTATTGGACTGAAGAGGAGCTACTGTTCTTTTCAGTTTCCTAAGCAGAGTTGAACTAGATATGGACCATGTGTGTAGGAAGCACAGTTCTTTTGTTCCGAGAATGCTCACTGTTCCTGCCCTATAGGAAACACATTAGCATCGAAGAGTGCTCTTTTCTCAATCTAGAGTGTGTTTCTTGTAAGTCGAGCTAGCGTTTGTTTCCCAGTCCTAAATGGAGTTGAATCCCGTGCAGTTTCTGGTTCTACTAGCAAGAGTTGTTTTCCGGTAAGAAGAGTCACTATTGTGCTCCCATTGTCGTACACAGGGTAAATAGCACTGGCGTCTGTTCCCAGCAAGTACAGTGTATTGGACTGAAGAGGATCTACTGTTCTTGTCACTTTCCAAAGCAGAATTGAACTAGATATGGCCCGTGTGTGTATGAAGCACAGTTCTTTTGTTCTAAGCAAGCTAACTGTTCTGGCCCTATAGGAAACACCGTAGAGTAGAAGAGTGATCATTTCTCTAAAGCAGAGTGTGTTTCTTGTAAGGCGAGCTAGAGTTTGTTTCCCAGTCCTAAATGGAGTTGAATCACATGCAGTTTTTGGTCCTATGAGCAAGAGTTGTTTTCTGGTAAGGGAAGTCACTATTGTGTTCCCTTTGAAATACACAGTGCAAATAGCACTCGCGTCTGTTCCCAGCAAGTACAGGGTGTTGGACTGAAGAGGAGCTATTGTTCTTGTCAGTTTCCTAAGCAGAGTTGAACTAGATATGGCCCGTGTGTGTAGGAAGCACAGTTCTTTTGTTCAGAGCAAGCGCACTGTTCAGACCCCAAAGGAAACACAGTAGAGTAGAAGAGTGCTCTTTTCTCAAAAGCAGAGTGTGTTTCGGGTAAGGGGAGCTAGCGTTTGTTTCCCAGTCCTAAATGGAGTTGAATCACATGCAGTTTCTGTTCCTATGAGCAAGAGTTGTTTTCTGGTAAGAATAGTCACTATTGCGCTCCCATTGTCATACACAGGACAAATAGCACTGTTGTGTGTTCCCAGCAAGTACAGTGTTTTGGACTGAAGAGGATCTACAGTTCTTATCAGGTTCTTAAGCAGAATTGAACTAGATTTGGCCGTGTGTGTAGGAAGCACATTTTTTTTGTTCTGAGCAAGCTCACTGTTCGGACTCCATAGGAAACAAAGTAGAGTAGAAGAGTGCTCTTTTCTCTAAAGCAGAGTGTGTTTCTTGTAAGGTGAGCTCGCGTTTGTTTCCCAGTCCTATATGGAGTTGAGTCACATAAAGTTTTTGGTCCTATGAGCAAGAGTTGTTTTCTGGTAAGAAGAGTCACTATTGTGCTCCAATTGCCATACACAGTGCAAATAGCACTCGCGTCTGTTCCCAGCAAGTACAGTGTATTGGACTGAAGAAGAGTTAGTGTTCTTGTCACTTTCTTAAGCAGAGTTCAACTAGATATGGTCCGTGTGTGTAGGAAGAACAGTTGTTTTGTTCTGAGCAAGCTGACTGTTTGGAACCCATAGGAAACACAGTAGAGTAGAAGAGTGCTCTTTTCTCAAAAGCAGAGTGTGTTTCTGGTAAGGTGAGCTAGCGTTTGTTTTCCAGTTCTAAATGGAGTTGAATCACATGCAGTTTCTGGTCCTATGAGCAAGAGTTGTTTTCTGGTAAGAATAGTCACTATTGCACTCCCATTGTCTTACACAGGGCAAATAGCACTCGCGTCTGTTCCCAGCAAGTACAGTGTATTGGACTGAAGCGGAGCTACTGTTCTTGTCACTTTCCTAAGCTGAGTTGAACTAGATATATATTGTGTGTGAAGGAAGCACAGTTCTTTTGTTCTGAGCAAGCTCACTGTTCGTACCCCATAGGAAACACAGTAGAGTAGAGGAGTGCTCTTTTCTCAAAATCAGAGTGTGTTTCTTGTAAGGCGAGCTAGCGTTTGTATCCCAGTCCTAAATGGAGTTGAATCTCATCCAGTTTTTGGTCCTACGAGCAAGAGTTGTTTTCTGTTAAGGAAAGTCACTATTGTGCTCCCATTGTCATACACAGGGCAAATAGCACTGGCGTCTGTTCGCAGCATGTACAGTGTATTGGACTGAAGAGGATCTACTGTTCTTGTCAGTTTCCTAAGCAGAATTGAACTAGATATGGCCGTATTTGTAGGAAGCACAGTTCTTTTGTTCTGAGAATGCTCACTGTTCTGGCCCTATAGGAAACACATTAGAGTAGAAGAGTGCTCTTTTCTCAATCCAGAGTGTGTTTCTTGTAAGTAAAGCTAGCGTTTGTTTCCCAGTACTAAATGAAGTTGAATCCCATGCAGTTTCTGGTCCTACCAGCAAGAGTTGTTTTCTGGTAAGAAGAGTCGCTATTGTGCTCCCATTGTCATACACAGTGCAAATAGCCCTGGCGTCTGTTTCCAGCAAGTACAGTGTATTGGATTGAAGAGGATCTACTGTTCTTGTCATTTTCCTAAGCAGAATTGAACTAGATATGGCCGTGTGTGTAGGAAGCACAGTTCTTTTGTTCTAAGCAAGCTAACTGTTTTGGCCTTATAGGAAACACAGTAGAGTAGAAGAGTGATCATTTCTCAAAAGCAGAGTGTGTTTCTTGTAAGGCGAGCTGGCGTTTGTTTCCCAGTCCTAAGTGGAGTTGAATCACATGGAGTTTCTGGTCCTAAGTGCAAGAGTTGTTTTCTGGTAAGAAGAGTCACTATTGAACTCCCATTGCCATACACAGTGTAAATAGCACTAGCGTCTGTTCCCAGCAAGTACAGTGTATTGGATTGAAGAGAAGCTACTCTTCTTGACAGTTTCCTAAGCGGAGTTGAACTAGATATGGCCCGTGTGTGTAGGAAGCACAGTTCTTTTTTTCTGAGCAAGCTCACTGTTCGGACCCCATAGGAAACACAGTAGAGTAGAAGAGTGCTCTTTTCTCAAAAGCAGAGTGTGTTTCTTGTAAGGCGAGCTAGCGTTTGTTTCCCAGTCCTAAATGGAGTTGAATCACATCCAGTTATTGGTCCTACGAGCAAGAGTTGTTTTCTGGTAAGGAAAGTCACTATTGCGCTCCCATTGCCAAACACAGTGCAAATAGCACTCGCGTCTGTTCCCAGCAAGTACAGGGTGTTGGACTGAAGAGGAGCTATTGTTCTTGTCAGTTTCCTAAGCAGAGTTGAACTAGATATGGCCCGTGTGTGTAGGAAGCACAGTTCTTTAGTTCAGAGCAAGCTCACTGTTCAGACCCCAAAGGAAACACAGTAGAGTAGAAGAGTGCTCTTTCCTCAAAAGCAGAGTGTGTTTCTTGTAAAGGGAGCTAGCGTTTGTTTCCCAGTCCTATAATGGAGTTGAATCTCATGCAGTTTCTGGTCCTACGAGCAAGAGTTGTTTTCTGGTAAGAATAGTCACTATTGCGCTCCCATTGTCATACACAGGGCAAATAGCACTCGCTCTGTTCCCAGCAAGTACAGTGTATTGGACTGAAGCGGAGCTACTGTTCTTGTCAGTTTACTAAGCAGAGTTGAACTAGATGTGGCCATGTGTGTAGGAAGCACAGTTCTTTTGTTCTGAGCAAGCTCACTGTTCTGGCACTATAGGAAACAATGTAGAGTAGAAGACTGCTCTTTTCTCAAAAGCAGAGTGTGTTTCTTGTAAGGCGAGCTAGCGTTTGTTTCCCAGTCCTAAATGGAGTTGAATCACATGCAGTTTTTGGTCCTACGAGCAAGAGTTGTTTTCTGGTAAGGAAAGTCACTATTGTGCTCCCATTTCCATACACAGTGCAAATAGCACAGGCATCTGTTCCCAGCAAGTACAGTGCATTGGACTGAAGCGGAGCTACTGTTCTTGTACGTTTCCTAAGCAGAGTTGAACTAGATATGGCCCCTGTGTGTAGGAAGCACAGTTCTTTTGTTCTGAGCAAGCTCACTATTCGGACACCATAGGAAACACAATAGAGTAGAAGAGTGCTCTTTTCTCAAAAGCAGAGTGTGTTTCTTGTAAGGCGAGTTAGTGTTTGTTTCCCAGTCAGAATTGGAGTTGAATCCCATGCAGTTTCTGGTCCTATGAGCAAGAATTGTTTTCTGATAAGAAGAGTCACTATTGTGCTCCTATTGCCATACACAGTACAAATAGCACTCGCGTCTGTTCTCAGCTAGTACAGTGTATTGGCCTGAAGAGGAGCTACCGTTCTTGTCAGTTTCCTAAGCAGAGTTGAACTAGATATGGCCCTTGTGTGTAGGAAGCACAGTTCTTTTGTTCTGAGCAAGTTCACTGTTCGGACCCCATAGGAAACACAGTAGAGTAGAAGAGTGCTCTTTTCTCAAAAGCAGAGTGTGTTTCTTGTAAGGCGAGCTAGCGTTTGTTTCCCAGTCCTAAATGGAGTTGAATCACATGCAGTTTTTCGTCCTACAAGCAAGATTTTTTTTCTGGTAAGGAAAGTCACTATTGCGCTCCCATTGCCATACACAGTGCAAATAGCACTGGCGTCTGTTCCCAGCAAGTACAGTGTATTGGACTGAAGAGGAGCTACTGTTCTTGTCAGTTTCCTAAGCAGAGTTGAACTAGACATGGCCCGTGTGTGTAGGAAGCACAGTTCTTTTGTTCTGAGCAAGCTTACTGTTCGGACCCCATAGGAAACACAGTAGAGTAGAAGACTGCTCTTTTCTCAAAAGCAGAGTGTGTTTCTTGTAAGGCGAGCTATCCTTTGTTTCCCAATCCTAAATGGAGTTGAATCACATGCAGTTTCTGGTCCTATGAGCAAGAGTTATTTTCTGGTAATAAGAGTCACTATTGCGCTCCCATTGTCATACACAGGGCAAATAGCACTGGCGTCTGTTCCCAGCATGAACAGTGTTTTGGACTGAAGAGGATCTACTGTTCTTGTCAGTTTCCCAAGCAGAGTTGAACTAGATATGGACCGTGTGTGTAGGAAGCACAGCTCTTTGTTCTGAGAATGCTCATTGTTCTTGCCCTATAGGAAACACTTTAGAGTAGAAGAGTGCTGTTTTCTCAATCCAGAGTGTGTTTATTGTAATTCGAGCTAGCGTTTTTTCCCAGTCCTTAATGGAGTTGAATCCCATGCAGTTTCTGGTCCTACCAGCAAGAGTTGTTTTCTGGTAAGAGGAGTCACTATTGTGCTCCCATTGTCATACACAGGACAAATAGCACTGGCGTCTGTTCCCAGCAAGTACAGTGTATTGGACTAAAGAGGATCTACTCTTCTTGTCAGGTTCCTAAGCAGAGTTCAACTAGATATGATCCGTGTGTGTAGGAAGCACAGTTCTTTTGTTCTGAGCATGCTCACTGTTTGGACCCCTTAGGAAACACAGTAGAGTAGAAGAGTGCTCTTTTCTCAAAAGCAGAGTGTGTTTCTTGTAAGGCGAGCTAGCGTTTGTTTCCCAGTCCTAATTTGGCTTGTATCACATGCAGTTTCTGGTCCTACGAGCAAGAGTTGTTTTCTGCTAAGGAAAGTCACTATTGCGCTCCCATTTCCATACACATTACAAACAGCACTCGTGTCTGTTCCCAGCAAGTACAGTGTATTGGCCTGAATAGGAGCTACTGTTCTTGTCAGTTTCCTAAGCAGAGTTGAACTAGATATGGTCCGTGTGTGTAGGAAGCACAGTTCTTTTATTCTGAGCAAGCTCACTGTTTGCATCACATAGGAAACACAGTAGACTAGAAGAGTGCTCATTTCACAAAAGCAGAGTGTGTTTCTTGTAAGGCGAGCTAGCGTTTGTTTCCCAGTTTTAAATGGAGTTGAATCCCATGAAATTTCTGTTCCTACAAGCAAGAGTTTTTTTCTGGTAAGAAGAGTCACTACTGCGCTGCCATTGCCGTACCCGGTGCAAATAGCACTCCCGTCTGTTCCCAGCAAGTACAGTGTATTGGACTGAAGAGGATCTACTGTTCTTGTCAGTTTCCTAAGCAGAGTTGAACTAGATATGGCACGTGTGTGTAGGAAGCACAGTTGTTTTCTTCTAGCAAGCTCACTGTTTGGACCCCATAGGAAACACAGTATAGTAGAAGAGTGCTCTTTTCTCAAAAGCAGAGTATGTTTCATGTAAGGCGCGCTAGCATTTGTTTCCCAGTCCTAAATAAAGTTGAATCACATGCAGTTTCTGGTCCTACGAGCAAGAGTTGTTTTCTGGTAAGAAGAGTCACTATTGCGCTGCCTTTGCCATACACAAAACAAATAGCACTGGCGTCTGTTCCTAGCAAGTACAGTGTATTGGACTGAAGAGGATCTACTGTTCTTGTCAGGTTCCTAAGCAGACTTGAACTACATATGGCCTTGTGTTCAGGAAGCACAGTTTTATTGTTCTGAGCAAGCTCACTGTTCGGAAACCATAGGAAACACAGTAGAGTAGAAGAGTGCTCTTTTATAAAAAGCAGAGTGAGTTTCTTAAGGCGAGCTAGCATTTGTTTCCCAGTTCTAAATGGAGTTGAATCACATGCAGTTTCTGTTCCTACAAGCAAGAGTTGTTTTCTTGTAAAGAAAGTCACTATTGAGCTCCCATTGCCATACACAGTGCAAATAGCACTGGCGTCTGTTCCCAACAAGTACAGTGTATTGGACTGAAGAGGATCTACTGTTCTTGTCAGGTTCCTAAGCAGAATTGAACTAGATATGGCCGTGTGTGTAGGAAGCACAGTTTTTTTGTTCTGAGCAAGCTCATTGTTCAGACCCCTTAGGAAACACAATAGAGTAGAAGAGTGCTCTTTTCTCTAAAACTGAGTGTGTTTCTTGTAAGGCGAGCTAGCATTTGTTTCCCAGTCCTAAATGGAGTGGAATCACATGCAGTTTCTGGTCCTACGAGCAAGAGTTGTTTTCTGGTAAGGAAAGTCACTATTGAGCTCCCATTGACAAACACAGTGCAAATTGCACTTGCTTCTGTTCCCAGCAAGTACAGTGTATCAGAATAAAGAGGATCTACTGTTCTTGTCAGTTTCCTAATCAGAGTTGAACTAGATATGGCGCGTGTGTGTAGGAAGCACAGTTCTTATGTTCTAAGCAATCTCACTGTTCTGGCCCTATAGGAAACACAGTAGAGTAGAAGAGTGCTCTTTTCTCTAAAGCAGAGTGTGTTTCTTGTAAGGCGAGCTCGCGTTTGTTTCCCAGTCCTAAATGGAGTTGAGTCACATGCAGTTTTTGGTCCTATGAGCAAGAGTTGTTTTCTGGTAAGAAGAGTCACTATTGCGCTCCCATTGACATACACACTGGAAATAGCACTGGCGTCTGTTCCCAGCAAGTAGAGTGTATTGGACTGAATAGGAGCTACAGTTCTTGTCAGTTTCCTAAGCAGAGTTGAACTAGATATGGTCCGTGTGAGTAGGAAGCACAGTTCTTTTGTTCTGAGCAAGCTCACTGTTTGGACCCCATAGGAAACAGAGTAGAGTAGAAGACTGCTCTTTTCTCAAAAGCAGAGTGTGTTTCTTGTAAGGCGAGCTAGCGTTTGTTTCCCAGTCCTAAATGGAGTTGAATAACATGCAGTTTCTGGTCCTATGAGCAAGAGTTGTATTCTGGTAAGGAAAGTCACTATTGCGCTGCCATTGCCATACACAGGACAAATAGCACTGTTGTCTGTTCCCAGCAAGTACAGTGTTTTGGACTGAAGAGGATTTACTGTTCTTGTCAGGTTCTTATGCAGAATTGAACTAGATATGGCCGTGTGTGTAGGAAGAACAGTTTTTTTGTTCTGAGCAAGCTCACTGTTCGGACCCCAGAGGAAACAAAGAAGAGTAGAATAGTGCTCTTTTCTCTGAAGCAGAGTGTGTTTCTTGTAAGGTGAGCTCACGTTTGTTTCCCAGTCCTATATGAAGTTGAGTCACATAAAGTTTTTGGTCCTATGAGCATGAGTTGTTTTCTGGTAAGAAGAATCACTATTGTGCTCCAATTGCCATATACAGTGCAAATAGCACTCGCGTCTGTTCCCAGCAAGTACAGTGTATTGGACTGAAGAAGAGTTAGTGTTCTTGTCACTTTCTTAAGCAGAGTTCAACTAGATATGGTCCGTGTGTGTAGGAAGCACAGTTGTTTTGTTCTGAGCAAGCTGACTGTTTGGAACCCATAGGAAACACAGTAGAGTAGAAGAGTGCTCTTTTCTCAAAAGCAGAAAGTGTTTCTTGTAAGGCGAGATAACGTTTGTTTCCCAGTCCTAAATGGAGTTGAATCACATGCAGTTTCTGGTCCTACGAGCAAGAGTTGTTTTCTGTTAAGAAGAGTCACTATTGTGCTGCCATTGCCATACACAGGACAAATAGCACTCACGTCTGTTCCCAGCAAGTACAGTGTATTGGACTGAAGAGGATCTACTGTTCTTGTCAGGTTCCTAAGCAGAATTGAACTAGGTATGGCGGTGTGTGTAGAAAGCACAGTTTTTTTGTTCTGAGCAAGCTCACTGTTCGGACCCCAAAGGAAACACAGTAGAGTAGAAGAGTGCTCTTTTCTCAAAAGCAGAGTGTGTTTCTTGTAAGGCGTGCTAGCGTTTGTTTCCTAGTCTGAAATGGAGTTCAATCTCATGCAGTTTCCAGTCCTACGAGCAAGAGATGTTTTCTTGTAAAAAAAAGTCACTATTGTGCTCCCATTGCCATACACAGTGCAAATAGCACTGGCGTCTGTTCCCATCAAGTACAGTGTATTGGACTGAAGAGGAGCTACTGTTCTTTTCAGTTTCCTAAGCAGAGTTGAACTAGATATGGCCCATGTGTGTAGGAAGCACAGTTCTTTTGTTCTGAGAATGCTCACTGTTCCTGCCCTATAGGAAACACATTAGCGTCGAAGAGTGCTCTTTTCTCAATCTAGAGTGTGTTTCTTGTAAGTCGAGCTAGCGTTTGTTTCCCAGTCCTAAATGGAGTTGAATCCCATGCAGTTTCTGTTTCTACTAGCAAGAGTTGTTTTCTGGTAAGAAGAGTCACTATTGTGCTCCCATTGTCGCACACAGGGTAAATAGCACTGGCGTCTGTTCCCAGCAAGTACAGTGTATTGGACTGAAGAGGATCTACTGTTCTTGTCACTTTCCAAAGCAGAATTGAACTAGATATGGCCCGTGTGTGTATGAAGCACAGTTCTTTTGTTCTAAGCAAGCTAACTGTTCTGGCCCTATAGGAAACACAGTAGAGTAGAAGAGTGATCATTTCTCAAAAGCAGAGTGTGTTTCTTGTAAGGCGAGCTAGAGTTTGTTTCCCAGTCCTAAATGGAGTTGAATCACATGCAGTTTTTGGTCCTACGAGAAAGAGTTGTTTTCTGGTAAGGGAAGTCACTATTGTGTTCCCTTTGAAATACACAGTGCAAATAGCACTCGCGTCTGTTCCCAGCAAGTACAGGGTGTTGGACTGAAGAGGAGCTATTGTTCTTGTCAGTTTCCTAAGCAGAGTTGAACTAGATATGGCCCGTGTGTGTAGGAAGCACAGTTCTTTTGTTCAGAGCAAGCTCACTGTTCAGACCCCAAAGGAAACACAGTAGAGTAGAAGAGTGCTCTTTTCTCAAAAGCAGAGTGTGTTTCTTGTAAGGGGAGCTAGCGTTTGTTTCCCAGTCCTAAATGGAGTTGAATCACATGCAGTTTCTGGTCCTATGAGCAAGAGTTGTTTTCTGGTAAGAATAGTCACTATTGCGCTCCCATTGTCATACACAGGGCAAATAGCACTCGCTCTGTTCCCAGCAAGTACAGTGTATTGGACTGAAGCGGAGCTACTGTTCTTGTCAGTTTACTAAGCAGAGTTGAACTAGATATGGCCTGTGTGTGTAGGAAGCACAGGTCTTTTGTTCTGAGCAAGCTCACTGTTCGGACCCCATAGGAAACACAGTAGAGTAGAAGAGTGCTCTTTTCTCAAAAGCAGAGTGTGTTTCTTGTAAGGTGAGCTAGTGTTTGTTTCCCAGTCAGAAATGGAGTTGAATCCCATGCAGTTTCTGGTCCTACGATCAAGAGGTGTTTTATGATATGAAGAGTCACTATTGCGCTCCGATTGCCATAAACAGTGCAAATAGCACTCGCGTCTGTTCCCAGCTAGTACAGTGTATTGGCCTGAAGAGGAGCTACCATTCTTGTCAGTTTCCTAAGCAGAGTTGAACTAGATATGGCCCGTGTGTGTAGGAAGCACAGTTCTTTTGTTCTGAGCAAGCTCATTGTTCGGACCCCATAGGAAACACAGTAGAGTAGAAGAGTGCTCTTTTCTCAAAAGCAGAGTGTGTTTCTTGTAAGGCGAGCTAGCGTTTGTTTCCCAGTCCTAAATGGAGTTGAATCACATGCAGTTTCTGGTCCTACGTGCAAGAGTTGTTTTCTGGTAAGAAGAGTCACTATTGCGCCACAATTGTCATACACAGGACAAATAGCACTGTTGTGTGTTCCCAGCAAGTACCGTGTTTTGGACTGAAGACGATCTACAGTTCTTATCAGGTTCTTAAGCAGAATTGAACTAGATTTGGCCGTGTGTGTAGGAAGCACATTTTTTTTGTTCTGAGCAAGCTCACTGTTCGGACCATATAGGAAACAAAGTAGAGTAGAAGAGTGCTCTTTTCTCTAAAGCAGAGTGTGTTTCTTGTAAGGTGAGCTCGCGTTTGTTTCCCAGTCCTATATGGAGTTGAGTCACATAAAGTTTTTGGTCCTATGAGCAAGAGTTGTTTTCTGGTAAGAAGAGTCACTATTGTGTTCCAATTGCCATACACAGTGCAAATAGCACTCGCATCTGTTCCCAGCAAGTACAGTGTATTGGACTGAAGAAGAGTTAGTGTTCTTCTCACTTTCTTAAGCAGAGTTCAACTAGATATGGTCTGTGTGTGTAGGAAGCACAGTTGTTTTGTTCTGAGCAAGCTGACTGTTTGGAACCCATAGGAAACACAGTAGAGTGGAAGAGTGCTCTTTTCTCAAAAGCAGAGTGTGTTTCTTGTAAGGTGAGCTAGCGTTTGTTTACCAGTTCTAAAAGGAGTTGAATCACATGCAGTTTCTGGTCCTACGAGCAAGAGTTGTTTTCTGGTAAGAATAGTCACTATTGCGCTCCCATTGTCATACACAGGGCAAATAGCACTCGCGTCTGTTCCCAGCAAGTACAGTGTATTGGACTGAAGCGGAGCTACTGTTCTTGTCAGTTTCCTAAGCTGAGTTGAACTAGATATATCCCGTGTGTGAAGGAAGCACAGTTCTTTTGTTCAGAGCAAGCTCACTGTTCGGACCCCATAGGAAACACAGTAGAGTAGAGGAGTGCTCTTTTCTCAAAATCAGAGTGTGTTTCTTGTAAGGCGAGCTAGCGTTTGTTTCCCAGTCCTAAATGGAGTTGAATCACATCCAGTTTTTGGTCCTACGAGCAAGAGTTGTTTTCTGTTAAGGAAAGTCACTATTGCGCTCCCATTGTCATACACAGGGCAAATAGCACTGGCGTCTGTTCGCAGCATGTACAGTGTATTGGACTGAAGAGGATCTACTGTTCTTGTCAGTTTCCTAAGCAGAATTGAACTAGATATGGCCGTATTTGTAGGAAGCACAGTTCTTTTGTTCTGAGAATGCTCACTGTTCTGGCCCTATAGGAAACACATTAGAGTAGAAGAGTGCTCTTTTCTCAACCCAGAGTGTGTTTCTTGTAAGTCAAGCTAGCATTTGTTTCCCAGTACTAAATGAAGTTGAATCCCATGCAGTTTCTGGTCGTACCAGCAAGAGTTGTTTTCTGGTAAGAAGAGTCGCTATTGTGCTCCGTTGTCATACACAGTGCAAATAGCCCTGGCGTCAGTTTCCAGCAAGTACAGTGTATTGGATTGAAGAGGATCTACTGTTCTTGTCATTTTCCTAAGCAGAATTGAACTAGATATGGCCGTGTGTGTAGGAAGCACAGTTCGTTTGTTCTAAGCAAGGTAACTGTTTTGGCCCTATAGGAAACACAGTAGAGTAGAAGAGTGATCATTTCTCAAAAGCAGAGTGTGTTTCTTGTAAGGCGAGCTGGCGTTTGTTTCCCAGTCCTAAATGGAGTTGAATCACATGCAGTTTCTGGTCCTAAGTGCAAGAGTTGTTTTCTGGTAAGAAGATTCACTATTGAACTCCCATTGCCATACACAGTGTAAATAGCACTAGCGTCTGTTCCCAGCAAGTACAGTGTATTGGATTGAAGAGAAGCTACTGTTCTTGACAGTTTCCTAAGCAGAGTTGAACTAGATATGGCCCGTGTGTGTAGGAAGCACAGTTCTTTTTTTCTGAGCAAGCTCACTGTTCGGACCCCATAGGAAACACAGTAGAGTAGAAGAGTGCTCTTTTCTCAAAAGCAGAGTGTGCTTCTTGTAAGGCGAGCTAGCGTTTGTTTCCCAGTCCTAAATGGAGTTGAATCACATCCAGTTATTGGTCCTACGAGCAAGAGTTGTTTTCTGGTAAGGGAAGTCACTATTGCACTCCCATTGCCAAACACAGTGCAAATAGCACTCGCGTCTGTTCCCAGCAAGTACAGTTCATTGGATTGAAGAGGAGCTACTGTTCTTGTCAGTTTCCTAAGCAGAGTTGAACTAGATATGGCCCGTGTGTTTAGGAAGCACAGTTCATTTGTTCAGAGCAAGCTCACTGTTCAGACCCCAAAGGAAACACAGTAGAGTAGAAGAGTGCTCTTTTCTCAAAAGCAGAGTGTGTTTCTTGTAAAGGGAGCTAGCGTTTGTTTCCAGGCCTATAATGGAGTTGAATCACATGCAGTTTCTGGTCCTACGAGCAAGAGTTGTTTTCTGGTAAGAATAGTCACTATTGCGCTCCCATTGTCATACACAGGGCAAATAGCACTCGCTCTGTTCCCAGCAAGTACAGTGTATTGGACTGAAGCGGAGCTACTGTTTTTGTCAGTTTACTTAGCAGAGTTGAACTAGATGTGGCCATGTGTGTAGGAAGCACAGTTCTTTTGTTCTGAGCAAGCTCACTGTTCTGGCACTATAGGAAACACAGTAGAGTAGAAGAGTGCTCTTTTCTCAAAAGCAGAGTGTGTTTCTTGTAAGGCGAGCTAGCGTTTGTTTCCCAGTCCTAAATGGGGTTGAATCACATGCAGTTTTTGGTCCTACGAGCAAGAGTTGTGTTCTGGTAAGGAAAGTCACTATTGTGCTCCCATTTCCATACACAGTGCAAATAGCACTGGCGTCTGTTCCCAGCAAGTACACTGTATTGGACTGAAGCGGAGCTACTGTTCTTGTCAGTTTCCTAAGCAGAGTTGAACTAGATATGGCCCCTGTGTGTAGGAAGCACAGTTCTTTTGTTCTGAGAAAGCTCACTATTCGGACCCCATAGGAAACACAATAGAGTAGAAGAGTGCTCTTTTCTAAAAGCAGAGTGTGTTTCTTGTAAGGCGAGTTAGTGTTTGTTTCCCAGTCAGAATTGGAGTTGAATCCCATGCAGTTTCTGGTCCTATGAGCAAGAATTGTTTTCTGATAAGAAGAGTCACTATTGTGCTCCTATTGCCATACACAGTGCAAATAGCACTCGCGTCTGTTCCCCGCTAGTACAGTGTATTGGCCTGAAGAGGAGCTACTGTTCTTGTCAGTTTCCTAAGCAGAGTTGAACTAGACATGGCCCGTGTGTGTAGGAAGCACAGTTCTTTTGTTCTGAGCAAGCTCACTGTTCGGACCCCATAGGAAACACAGTAGAGTAGAAGACTGCTCTTTTCTCAAAAGCAGAGTGTGTTTCTTGTAAGGCGAGCTATCCTTTGTTTCCCAATCCTAAATGGAGTTGAATCACATGCAGTTTCTGGTCCTATGAGCAAGAGTTGTTTTCTGGTAATAAAAGTCCCTATTGCGCTCCCATTGTCATACACAGGGCAAATAGCACTGGCGTCTGTTCCCAGCATGAACAGTGTTTTGGACTGAAGAGGATCTACTGTTCTTGTCAGTTTCCCAAGCAGAGTTGAACTAGACATGGACCGTGTGTGTAGGAAGCACAGCTCTTTGTTCTGAGAATGCTCATTGTTCTTGCCCTATAAGAAACACTTTAGAGTAGAAGAGTGCTGTTTTCTCAATCCAGAATGTGTTTATTGTAATTCGAGCTAGCGTTTTTTCCCAGTCCTTAATGGAGTTGAATCCCATGCAGTTTCTGGTCCAACCAGCAAGAGTTGTTTTCTGGTAAGAAGAGTCACTATTGTGCTCCCATTGTCATACACAGGACAAATAGCACTGGCGTCTGTTCCCAGCAAGTACAGTGTATTGGACTAAAGAGGATCTACTGTTCTTGTCAGTTTCCTAAGCAGAGTTGAACTAGATATGGTCCGTGTGTGTAGGAAGCACAGTTCTTTTATTCTGAGCAAGCTCACTGTTTGCATCACATAGGAATCACAGTAGACTAGAAGAGTGCTCATTTCACAAAAGCAGAGTGTGTTTCTTGTAAGGCGAGCTAGCGTTTGTTTCCCAGTTTTAAATGGAGTTGAATCCCATGAAATTTCTGTTCCTACGAGCAAGAGTTATTTTCTTGTAAGAAGAGTAACTACTGCGCTGCCATTGCCATACCCGGTGCAAATAGCACTCCCGTCTGTTCCCAGCAAGTACAGTGTATTGGACTGAAGAGGATCTACTGTTCTTGTCAGTTTCCTAAGCAGAGTTGAACTAGATATGGCACGTGTGTGTATGAAGCACAGTTGTTTTCTTCTAGCAAGCTCACTGTTTGGACCCCATAGGAAACACAGTAGAGTAGAAGAGTGCTCTTTTCTCAAAAGCAGAGTGTGTTTCATGTAAGGCGAGCTAGAGTTTGTTTCCCAGTCCTAAATAAAGTTGAATCACATGCAGTTTCTGGTCCTACGAGCAAGAGTTGTTTTCTGGTAAGAAGAGTCACTATTGCGCTGCCTTTGCCATACACAGGACAAATAGCACTGGCGTCTGTTCCCAGCAAGTACAGTGTATTGGACTGAAGAGGATCTACTGTTCTTGTCAGGTTCCTAAGCAGACTTGAACTACATATGGCCTTGTGTGCAGGAAGCACAGTTTTATTGTTCTGAGCAAGCTCACTGTTCGGAAACCATAGGAAACACAGTAGAGTAGAAGAGTGCTCTTTTCTCAAAAGCAGAGTGAGTTTCTTGTAAGGCGAGCTAGCATTTGTTTCCCAGTTCTAAATGGAGTTGAATCACATGCAGTTTCTGTTCCTACAAGCAAGAGTTGTTTTCTTGTAAGGAAAGTCACTATTGTGCTCCCATTGCCATACACAGTGCAAATAGCACTGGCGTCTGTTCCCAACAAGTACAGTGTATTGGACTGAAGAGGATCTACTGTTCTTGTCAGGTTCCTAAGCAGAATTGAACTAGATATGGCCGTGTGTGTAGGAAGCACAGTTTTTTTGTTCTGAGCAAGCTCATTGTTCAGACCCCTTAGGAAACACAATAGAGTAGAAGAGTGCTCTTTTCTCTAAAACTGAGTGTGTTTCTTGTAAGGCGAGCTAGCATTTGTTTCCCAGTCCTAAATGGAGTGGAATCACATGCAGTTTCTGGTCCTACGAGCAAGAGTTGTTTTCTGGTAAGGAAAGTCACTATTGAGCTCCCATTGACAAACACAGTGCAAATTGCACTTGCTTCTGTTCCCAGCAAGTACAGTGTATCGGAATAAAGAGGATCTACTGTTCTTGTCAGTTTCCTAATCAGAGTTGAACTAGATATGGCGCGTGTGTGTAGGAAGCACAGTTCTTATGTTCTAAGCAATCTCACTGTTCTGGCCCTATAGGAAACACAGTAGAGTAGAAGAGTGCTCTTTTCTCTAAAGCAGAGTGTGTTTCTTGTAAGGCGAGCTCGTGTTTGTTTCCCAGTATTAAATGGAGTTGAGTCACATGCAGTTTTTGGTCCTATGAGCAAGAGTTGCTTTCTGGTAAGAAGAGTCACTGTTGCGCTCCAATTGCCATACACACTGCAAATAGCACTGGCGTCTGTTCCCAGCAAGTAGAGTGTATTGGACTGAATAGGAGCTACAGTTCTTGTCAGTTTCCTAAGCAGAGTTGAACTAGATATGGTCCGTGTGTGTAGGAAGCACAGTTCTTTTGTTCTGAGCAAGCTCACTGTTTGGCCACCATAGGAAACAGAGTAGAGTAGAAGACTGCTCTTTTCTCAAAAGCAGAGTGTGTTTCTTGTAAGGCGAGCTAGCGTTTGTTTCCCAGTCCTAAATGGAGTTGAATAACATGCAGTTTCTGGTCCTATGAGCAAGAGTTGTATTCTGGTAAGGAAAGTCACTATTGCGCTGCCATTGCCATACACAGGACAAATAGCACTGTTGTCTGTTCCCAGCAAGTACAGTGATTTGGACTGAAGAGGATTTACTGTTCTTGTCAGGTTCTTAAGCAGAATTGAACTAGATATGGCCGTGTGTGTAGGAAGAACAGTTTTTTTGTTCTGAGCAAGCTCACTGTTCGGACCCCAGAGGAAACAAAGTAGAGTAGAATAGTGCTCTTTTCTCTAAAGCAGAGTGTGTTTCTTGTAAGGTGAGCTCGCGTTTGTTTCCCAGTCCTATATGAAGTTGAGTCACATAAAGTTTTTGGTCCTATGAGCATGAGTTGCTTTCTGGTAAGAAGAATCACTATTGTGCTCCAATTGCCATACACAGTGCAAATAGCACTCGTGTCTGTTCCCAGCAAGTACAGTGTATTGGACCGAAGAAGAGTTAGTGTTCTTGTCACTTTCTTAAGCAGAGTTCAACTAGATATGGTCCGTGTGTGTAGGAAGCACAGTTGTTTTGTTCTGAGCAAGCTGACTGTTTGGAACCCATAGGAAACACAGTAGAGTAGAAGAGTGCTCTTTTCTCAAAAGCAGAGTGTGTTTCTTGTAAGGCGAGCTAGCGTTTGTTTCCCAGTCCTAAATGGAGTTGAATAACATGCAGTCTCTGGTCCTATGAGCAAGAGTTGTATTCTGGTAAGGAAAGTCACTATTGCGCTGCCATTGCCATACACAGGACAAATAGCACTGTTGTCTGTTCCCAGCAAGTACAGTGTTTTGGACTGAAGAGGATTTACTGTTCTTGTCAGGTTCTTAAGCAGAATTGAACTAGATATGGCCGTGTGTGTAGGAAGAACAGTTTTTTGTTCTGAGCAAGCTCACTGTTCGGACCCCAGAGGAAACAAAGTAGAGTAGAATAGTGCTCTTTTCTCTAAAGCAGAGTGTGTTTCTTGTAAGGTGAGCTCGTGTTTGTTTCCCAGTCCTATATGAAGTTGAGTCACATAAAGTTTTTGGTCCTATGAGCATGAGTTGTTTTCTGGTAAGAAGAATCACTATTGTGCTCCAATTGCCATACACAGTGCAAATAGCACTCGCGTCTGTTCCCAGCAAGTAGAGTGTATTGGACTGAAGAAGAGTTAGTGTTCTTGACACTTTCTTAAGCAGAGTTCAACTAGATATGGTCCGTGTGTGTAGGAAGCACAGTTGTTTTGTTCTGAGCAAGCTGACTGTTTGGAACCCATAGGAAACACAGTAGAGTAGAAGAGTGCTCTTTTCTCAAAAGCAGAAAGTGTTTCTTGTAAGGAGAGATAACGTTTGTTTCCCAGTCCTAAATGGAGTTGAATCACATGCAGTTTCTGGTCCTACGAGCAAGAGTTGTTTTCTGTTAAGAAGAGTCACTATTGTGCTGCCATTGCCATACACAGGACAAATAGCACTCGCGTCTGTTCCCAGCAAGTACAGTGTATTGGACTGAAGAGGATCTACTGTTCTTGTCAGGTTCCTAAGCAGAATTGAACTAGGTATGGCGGTGTGTGTAGAAAGCACAGTTTTTTTTGTTCTGAGCAAGCTCACTGTTCGGACCCCAAAGGAAACACAGTAGAGTAGAAGAGTGCTCTTTTCTCAAAAGCAGAGTGTGTTTCTTGTAAGGCGTGCTAGCGTTTGTTTCCTAGTCTGAAATGGAGTTCAATCTCATGCAGTTTCCAGTCCTACTAGCAAGAGTTGTTTTCTTGTAAAAAAAAGTCACTATTGCGCTCCCATTGCCATACACAGTGCAAATAGCACTGGCGTCTGTTCCCATCAAGTACAGTGTATTGGACTGAAGAGGAGCTACTGTTCTTTTCAGTTTCCTAAGCAGAGTTGAACTAGATATGGCCCGTGTGTGTAGGAAGCACAGTTCTTTTGTTCTGAGCAAGCTCACTCTTCGGACCCCATAGGATACACAGTCGAGTAGAAGAGTGCTCTTTTCTCAAAAGCAGAGTGTGTTTCTTGTTAGGCAACTAGCGTTTGTTTCCCAGTCCTAAATGGAGTTGAATCACATGCAGTTTCTTGTCCTACGAGCAAGAGTTATTTTCTGGTAAGAAGAGTCACTATTGCGTTCCCATTGTCATACACAGGGCAAATAGCACTGGTGTCTGTTCCCAGCAAGTACAGTGTATTGGACTGAAGAGGAGCTACTGTTCTTGTCAGTTTCCTAAGCAGAGTTGAACTAGATATGGCCCATGTATGTAGGAAGCACAGTTCTTTTGTTCTGAGAATGCTCACTGTTCTGGCCCTATAGGAAACACATTAGCGTTGAAGAGTGCTCTTTTCTCAATCTAGAGTGTGTTTCTTGTAAGGCGAGCTAGCGTTTGTTTCCCAGTCCTAAATGGAGTTGAATCCCATGCAGTTTCTGGTCCTACTAGCAAGAGTTGTTTTCTGGTAAGAAGAGTCACTATTGTGCTCCCATTGTCGTACACAGGGTAAATAGCTCTGGCGTCTGTTCCCAGCAAGTACAGTGTATTGGACTGAAGAGGATCTACTGTTCTTGTCACTTTCCAAAGCAGAATTGAACTAGATATGGCCCGTGTGTGTAGGAAGCACAGTTCTTTTGTTCTAAGCAAGCTAACTGTTCTGGCCCTATAGGAAACACCGTAGAGTAGAAGAGTGATCATTTCTCAAAAGCAGAGTGTGTTTCTTGTAAGGCGAGCTAGAGTTTGTTTCCCAGTCCTAAATGGATTTGAATCACATGCAGTTTTTGGTCCTACGAGCAAGAGTTGTTTTCTGGTAAGGGAAGTCACTATTGTGCTCCCTTTGCCATACACAGTGCAAATAGCACTCGCGTCTGTTCCCAGCAAGTACAGTGCATTCGATTGAAGAGGAGCTACTGTTCTTGTCAGTTTCCTAAGCAGAGTTGAACTTGATATGGCCCGTGTGTGTAGGAAGCACAGCTCTTTTGTTCTGAGAATGCTCATTGTTCTTGCCCTATAGGAAACACTTTAGAGTAGAAGAGTGCTGTTTTCTCAATCCAGAGTGTGTTTATTGTAATTCGAGCTAGCGTTTTTTCCCAGTCCTTAATGGAGTTGAATCCCATGCAGTTTCTGGTCCTACCAGCAAGAGTTGTTTTCTGGTAAGAAGAGTCACTATTGTGCTCCCATTGTCATACATAGGGCAAATAGCACTGGCGTCTGTTCCCAGCAAGTACAGTGTATTGGACTGACGAGAATCTACTGTTCTCGTCAGTTTCCAAAGCAGAATTGAACTAGATATGGCACGTGTGTAGGAAGCACAGTTCGTTTTCTCTAAGCAAGCAAAATGTTTTGGCCCTATAGGAAACACAGTAGAGTAGAAGAGTGATCATTTCTCAAAAGCAGAGTGTGTTTCTTGTAAGGCGAGCTAGCGTTTGTTTCCCAGTCCTAAATGGGGTTGAATCACATGCAGTTTTTGGTCCTACGAGCAAGAGTTGTTTTCTGGTAAGGAAAGTCACTATTGTGCTCCCTTTGCCATACACAGTGCAAATAGCACTCGCGTCTGTTCCTAGCAAGTACAGTGTATTGGACTGAAGAGGAGCTACTGTTCTTGTCAGTTTCCTAAGCAGAGTTGAACTAGATATGGCCCATGTATGTAGGAAGCACAGTTCTTTGTTCTGAGAATGCTCACTGTTCTGGCCCTATAGGAAACACATTAGCGTTGAAGAGTGCTCTTTTCTCAATCTAGAGTGTGTTTCTTGTCAGTCGAGGTAGTGTTTGTTTCCGAGTCCTAAATGGAGTTGAATCCCATGCAGTTTCTTGTCCTACTAGCAAGAGTTGTTTTCTGGTAAGAAGAGTCACTATTGTGCTCCCATTGTCGTACACAGGGTAAATAGCACTGGCGTCTGTTCCCAGCAAGTACACTGTATTGGACTGAAGAGGATCTACTGTTCTTGTCACTTTCCAAAGCAGAATTGAACTAGATATGGCCCGTGTGTGTAGGAAGCACAGTTCTTTTGTTCTAAGCAAGCTAACTGTTCTGGCCCTATAGGAAACACCATAGAGTAGAAGAGTAATTATTTCTCTAAAGCAGAGTGTGTTTCTTGTAAGGCGAGCTAGAGTTTGTTTCCCAGTCCTAAATGGAGTTGAATCACATGCAGTTTTTGGTCCTATGAGCAAGAGTTGTTTTCTGGTAAGGGAAGTCACTATTGTGCTCCCTTTGCCATACACAGTACAAATAGCACTCGCGTCTGTTCCCAGCAAGTACAGTTCATTGGATTGAAGAGGAGCTACTGTTCTTGTCAGTTTCCTAAGCAGAGTTGAACTAGATATGGCCCGTGTGTTTAGGAAGCACAGTTCTTTTGTTCTGAGCAAGCTCACTTTTCAGACCCCATAGGATACACAGTAGAGTAGAAGAGTGCTCTTTTCTCAAAAGCAGAGTGTGTTTCTTGTAAGGTGAGCTAGCGTTTGTTTCCCAGTCCTAAATGGAGTTGAATCACATGCAGTTTCTGGTCCTATGAGCAAGAGTTGTTTTTTTGGTAAGAAGAGTCACTATTGCGCTCTCATTGTCATACACAGGGCAAATAGCACTCGCGTCTGTTCCCAGCATGTACAATCAGTGTATTGGACTGAAGAGGAGCTACTGTTCTTGTCAGTTTCCTAAGCAGAATTGAACTAGATGTGGCCATGTGTGTAGGAAGCACAGTTCTTTTGTTCTGAGCAAGCTCACTGTTCTGGCCCTATAGGAAACACAGTTGAGTAGAAAACTGCTCTTTTCTCAAAAGCAGAGTGTTTTTCTTGAAAGGCGAGCTAGCGTTTGTTTCCCAGTCCTAAATGGAGTTGAATCACATGCAGTTTTTGGTCCTACGAGCAAGAGTTGTTTTCTGGTAAGGAAAGTCACTATTGTGCTCCCATTTCCATACACAGCGCAAATAGCACTCGCGTCTGTTCCCAGCAAGTACAGTGTATTGGACTGAAGCGGAGCTACTGTTCTTGTCAGTTTCCTAAGCAGAGTTGAACTAGATATGGCCCCTGAGTGTAGGAAGCACAGTTCTTTTGTTCTGAGCAAGCTCACTATTCGGACCCCATAGGAAACACAGTAGAGTAGAAGAGTGCTCTTTTCTCAAAAGCAGAGTGTGTTTCTTGTAAGGCGAGTTAGTGTTTGTTTCCCAGTCAGAATTGGAGTTGAATCCCATGCAGTTTCTGGTCCTATGAGCAAGAGTTGTTTTCTGATAAGAAGAGTCACTATTGTGCTCCTATTGCCATACACAGTGCAAATAGCACTCGCGTCTGTTCCCAGCTAGTACAGTGTATTGGCCTGAAGAGGAGCAACCAACCGTTCTTGTCAGTTTCCTAAGCAGAGTTGAACTAGATATGGCCCGTGTGTGTAGGAAGCACAGTTCTATTGTTCTGAGCATGTTCACTGTTCGGACCCCATAGGAAAAACAGTAGACTAGAAGAGTGCTCATTTCACAAAAGCAGAGTGTGTTTCTTGTAAGGCGAGCTAGCGTTTGTTTCCCAGTTTTAAATGGAGTTGAATCCCATGAAATTTCTGTTCCTACGAGCAAGAGTTATTTTCTGGTAAGAAGAGTAACTACTGCGCTGCCATTGCCATACCCGGTGCAAATAGCACTCCCGTCTGTTCCCAGCAAGTACAGTGTATTGGACTGAAGAGGATCTACTGTTCTTGTCAGTTTCCTAAGCAGAGTTGAACTAGACATGGCCCGTGTGTGTAGGAAGCACAGTTCTTTTGTTCTAGCAAGCTCACTGTTCGGACCCCATAGGAAACACAGTAGAGTAGAGGAGTGCTCTTTTTTCAAAAGCAGAGTGTGTTTCTTGTAAGGCGAGCTATCCTTTGTTTCCCAATCTAAAATGGAGTTGAATCACATGCAGTTTCTGGTCCTACGAGCAAGATTGTTTTCTGGTAAGAAGAGTCACTATTGTGCTCCCGTTGTCATACACAGGGCAAATAGCACTGGCGTCTGTTCCCAGCATGAACAGTGTATTGGACTGACGAGGATCTACTGTTCTTGTCAGTTTCCAAAGCAGAATTGAACTAGATATGGCACGTGTGTAGGAAGCCCAGTTCGTTTTTTCTAAGCAAGCAAACTGTTTTGGCCCTATAGGAAACACAGTAGAGTAGAAGAGTGATCATTTCTCAAAAGCAGAGTGTGTTTCTTGTAAGGCGAGCTAGCGTTTGTTTCCCAGTCCTAAATGGGGTTGAATCACATGCAGTTTTTGGTCCTACGAGCAAGAGTTGTTTTCTGGTAAGGAAAGACACTATTGTGCTCCCATTGCCATACACAGTGCAAATAGCACTCGCGTCTGTTCCTAGCAAGTACAGTGTATTGGATTGAAGAGGATCTACTGTTCTTGTCATTTTCCTAAGCAGAATTGAACTAGATATGGACGTGTGTGTAGGAAGCACAGTTCTTTTGTTCTGAGCAAGCTCACTGTTCAGACCCCATAGGAAACACAGTAGAGTAGAGGAGTGCTCTTTTCTCAAAATCAGAGTGTGTTTCTTGTAAGGCGAGCTAGCGTTTGTTTCCCAGTCCTAAATGGAGTTGAATCACATCCAGTTTTTGGTCCTACGAGCAAGAGTTGATTTCTGTTAAGGAAAGTCACTATTGCGCTCCCATTGTCATACACAGGGCAAATAGCACTGGCGTCTGTTCGCAGCATGTACAGTGTATTGGACTGAAGAGGATCTACTGTTCTTGTCAGTTTCCTAAGCGGAATTGAACTAGATATGGCCGTATTTGTAGGAAGCACAGTTCTTTTGTTCTGAGAATGCTCACTGTTCTGGCCCTATAGGAAACACATTAGAGTAGAAGAGTGCTCTTTTCTCAATCCAGAGTGTGTTTCTTGTAAGTCAAGCTAGGGTTTGTTTCCCAGTACTAAATGAAGTTGAATCCCGTGCAGTTTCTGGTCCTACCAGCAAGAGTTGTTTTCTGGTAAGAAGAGTCGCTATTGTGCTCCCATTGTCATACACAGTGCAAATAGCCCTGGCGTCTGTTTCCAGCAAGTACAGTGTATTGGATTGAAGAGGATCTACTGTTCTTGTCATTTTCCTAAGCAGAATTGAACTAGATATGGCCGTGTGTGTAGGAAGCACAGTTCTTTTGTTCTAAGCAAGGTAACTGTTTTGGCCCTATAGGAAACACAGTAGAGTAGAAGAGTGATCATTTCTCAAAAGCAGAGTGTGTTTCTTGTAAGGCGAGCTGGCGTTTGTTTCCCAGTCCTAAGTGGAGTTGAATCACATGCAGTTTCTGGTCCTAAGTGCAAGAGTTGTTTTCTGGTAAGAAGAGTCACATTGAACTCCCATTGCCATACACAGTGTAAATAGCACTAGCGTCTGTTCCCAGCAAGTACAGTGTATTGGATTGAAGAGAAGCTACTGTTCTTGACAGTTTCCTAAGCGGAGTTGAACTAGATATGGTTCGTGTGTGTAGGAAGCACAGTTCTTTTGTTCAGAGCAAGCTCACTGTTCGGACCCCATAGGAAACACAGTAGAGTAGAAGAGTGCTCTTTTCTCAAAAGCAGAGTGTGTTTCTTGTAAGGCGAGCTAGCGTTTGTTTCCCAGTCCTAAATGGAGTTGAATCACATCCAGTTATTGGTCCTACAAGCAAGATTTGTTTTCTGGTAAGGAAAGTCACTATTTCACTCCCATTGCCAAACACAGTGCAAATAGCACTCGCATCTGTTCCCAGCAAGTACAGGGTGTTGGACTGAAGAGGAGCTATTGTTCTTGTCAGTTTCCTAAGCAGAGTTGAACTAGATATGGCCCGTGTGTGTAGGAAGCACAGTTCTTTTGTTCAGAGCAAGCTCATTGTTCAGACCCCAAAGGAAACACAGTAGAGTAGAAGAGTGCTCTTTTCTCAAAAGCAGAGTGTGTTTCTTGTAAAGGGAGCTAGCGTTTGTTTCCCAGTCCTATAATGGAGTTGAATCACATGGAGTTTCTGGTCCTACGAGCAAGAGTTGTTTTCTGGTAAGAATAGTCACTATTGCGCTCCCATTGTCATACACAGGGCAAATAGCACTCGCTCTGTTCCCAGCAAGTACAGTGTATTGGACTGAAGCGGAGCTACTGTTCTTGTCAGTTTACTAAGCAGAGTTGAACTAGATGTGGCCATGTGTGTAGGAAGCAGAGTTCTTTTGTTCTGAGCAAGCTCACTGTTCTGGCCCTATAGGAAACACAGTAGAGTAGAAGACTGCTCTTTTCTCAAAAGCAGAGTGTGTTTCTTGTAAGGCGAGCTAGCGTTTGTTTCCCAGTCCTAAATGGGGTTGAATCACATGCAGTTTTTGGTCCTACGAGCAAGAGTTGTTTTCTGGTAAGGAAAGTCACTATTGTGCTCCCATTGCCATACACAGTGCAAATAGCACTCGCGTCTGTTCCTAGGAAGTACAGTGTATTGGACTGAAGAGGAGCTACTGTTCTTTTCAGTTTCCTAAGCAGAGTTGAACTAGATATGGCCCATGTATGTAGGAAGCACAGTTCTTTGTTCTGAGAATGCTCACTGTTCTGGCCCTATAGGAAACACATTAGCGTTGAAGAGTGCTCTTTTCTCAATCTAGAGTGTGTTTCTTGTAAGTCGAGCTAGCGTTTGTTTCCGAGTCCTAAATGGTGTTGAATCCCATGCAGTTTCTGGTCCTACTAGCAAGAGTTGTTTTCTGGTAAGAAGAGTCACTATTGTGCTCCCATTGTCGTACACAGGGTAAATAGCACTGGCATCTGTTCCCAGCAAGTACAGTGTATTGGACTGAAGAGGATCTACTGTTCTTGTCACTTTTCAAAGCAGAATTGAACTAGATATGGCCCGTGTGTGTAGGAAGCACATTTCTTTTGTTCTAAGCAAGCTAACTGTTCTGGCCCTATAGGAAACACCGTAGAGTAGAAGAGTGATTATTTCTCAAAAGCAGAGTGTGTTTCTTGTAAGGCGAGCTAGCGTTTGTTTCCCAGTCCTAAATGGAGTTGAATCACATGCAGTTTTTGTTCCTACGAGCAAGAGTTGTTTTCTGGTAAGGAAAGACACCATTGTGCTCCCATTTCCATACACAGTGCAAATAGCACTGGCGTCTGTTCCCAGCAAGTACAGTGTATTGGACTGAAGCGGAGCTACTGTTCTTGTCAGTTTCCTAAGCAGAGTTGAACGAGATATGGCCCCTGTGTGTAGGAAGCACAGTTCTTTTGTTCTGAGCAAGCTTACTCTTCGGACCCCATAGGAAACACAGTAGAGAAGAGTGCTCTTTTCTCAAAAGCAGAGTGTGTTTCTTGTAAGGCGAGTTAGTGTTTGTTTCCCAGTCAGAATTGGAGTTGAATCCCATGCAGTTTCTGGTCCTATGAGCAAGAGTTGTTTTCTGATAAGAAGAGAAACTATTGTGCTCCTATTGCCATACACAGTGCAAATAGCACCCGCGTCTGTTCCCAGCTAGTACAGTGTATTGGACTGAAGAGGAGCTACCGTTCTTGTCAGTTTCCTAAGCAGAGTTGAACTAGATATGGCCCGTGTGTGTAGGAAGCACAGTTCTTTTGTTCTGAGCAAGCTCACTGTTCGTACCCCATAGGAAACACAGTAGAGTAGAAGAGTGGTCTTTTTTGAAAAGCAGAGTGCGTTTCTTGTAAGGCGAGATAGCGATTGTTTCCCAGTCAGAAATGGAGTTGAATCACATCCAGTTTTTGGTCCTACGAGCAAGAGTTGTTTTCTGGTAAGCAAAGTCACTATTGTGCTCCCATTGCTATACACAGTGCAAAGAGGACTCGCGTCTGTTCCCAGCAAGTACAGTGTATTGGACTAAAGAGGAGCTACTGTTCTTGCCACTTTCCAAAGCAGAATTGAACTAGATATGGCCCGTGTGTGTAGGAAGCACAGTTCTTTTGTTCTGAGAATGTTCACTGTTCTGGCCCTATAGGAAACACATTAGCGTTGAAGAGTGCTCTTTTCTCAATCTAGAGTGTGTTTCTTGTAAGTCGAGCTAGCGTTTGTTTCCCAGTCCTAAATGGAGTTGAATCCCATGCAGTTTCTGGTCCTACTAGCAAGAGTTGCTTTCTGGTAAGAAGAGTCACAATTGTGCTCCCATTGTCGTACACAGGGTAAATAGCACTGGCGTCTGTTCCCAGCAAGTACAGTGTATTGGACTGAAGAGGATCTACTGTTCTTGTCACTTTCCAAAGCAGAATTGAACTAGATATGGCCCGTGTGTGTAGGAAGCACAGTTCTTTTGTTCTAAGCAAGCTAACTGTTCTGGCCCTATAGGAAACACCGTAGAGTAGAAGAGTGATCATTTCTCAAAAGCAGAGTGTGTTTCTTGTAAGGCGAGCTAGAGTTTGTTTCCCAGTCCTAAATGGAGTTGAATCACATGCAGGTTTTGGTACTACGAGCAAAAGTTGTTTTCTGGTAAGGGAAGTCACTATTGTGCTCCCTTTGAAATACACAGTGCAAATAGCACTCGCGTCTGTTCCCAGCAAGTACAGGGTGTTGGACTGAAGAGGAGCTATTGTTCTTGTCAGTTTCCTAAGCAGAGTTGAACTAGATATGGCCCGTGTGTTTAGGAATCACAGTTCTTTTGTTCAGAGCAAGCTCACTGTTCAGACCCCAAAGGAAACACAGTAGAGTAGATGAGTGCTCTTTTCTCAAAAGCAGAATGTGTTTCTTGTAAGGTGAGCTAGCGTTTGTTTCCCAGTCCTAAATGGAGTTGAATCACATGCAGTTTCTGGTCCTACGAGCAAGAGTTGTTTTCTGGTAAGAATAGTCACTATTGCGCTCCCATTGTCATACACAGGACAAATAGCACTTGCGTCTGTTCCCAGCAAGTACAGTGTATTGGACTGATGTGGAGCTACTGTTCTTGTCAGTTTACTAAGCAGAGTTGAACTAGACATGGCCTGTGTGTGTAGGAAGCACAGGTCTTTTGCTCTCAGCAAGCTCACTGTTCGGACCCCATAGGAAACACAGTAGAGTAGAAGAGTGCTCTTTTCTCAAAAGCAGAGTGTGTTTCTTGTAAGGCGAGCTATTGTTTGTTTCCCAGTCAGAAATGGAGTTGAATCCCATGCAGTTTCTGGTCTTACCAGCAAGAGTTGTTTTCTGGAAAGAAGAGTCGCTATTGTGCTCCCACTGTCATACACAGGGCAAAAAGCCCTGGCGTCTGTTCAAAGCAAGTACAGTGTATTGGACTGAAGCGGAGCTACAGTTTTTGTCATTTTCCTAAGCAGAGTTGAACTAGATATATCCCGTGTGTGAAGGAAGCACAGTTCTTTTGTTCTGAGCAAGCATACTGTTCGGACCCCATAGGAAACACAGTAGAGTAGAAGAGTGCTCTTTTCTCAAAAGCAGAGTGTGTTTCTTGTAAGGCAAGCTAGCGTTTGTTTCCCAGTCCTAAATGGAGTTGAATCACATGCAGTTTTTCGTCCTACAAGCAAGATTTGTTTTCTGGTAAGGAAAGTCACTATTGCGCTCCCATTGCCATACACAGTGCAAATAGCACTGGCGTCTGTTCCCAGCAAGTACAGTGTATTGGACTGAAGAGGAGCTACTGTTCTTGTCAGTTTCCTAATCAGAGTTGAACTAGACATGGCCCGTGTGTGTAGGAAGCACAGTTCTTTTGTTCTGAGCAAGTTCACTGTTCGGACCCCATAGGAAACACAGTAGAGTAGAAGACTGCTCTTTTCTCAAAAGCAGAGTGTGTTTATTGTAATTCGAGCTAGCGTTTTTTCCCAGTCCTTAATGGAGTTGAATCCCATGCAGTTTCTGGTCTTACCAGCAAGAGTTGTTTTCTGGTAAGAAGAGTCACTATTGTGCTCCCATTGTCATACAAAGGGCAAATAGCACTGGCGTCTGTTCCCAGCAAGTACAGTGTATTGGACTGACGAGGATCTACTATTCTTGTCAGTTTTCAAAACAGAATTGAACTAGATATGGCACGTGTGTAGGAAGCACAGTTCGTTTTTTCTAAGCAAGCAAACTGTTTTGGCCCTATAGGAAACACAGTAGAGTAGAAGAGTGATCATTTCTCAAAAGCAGAGTGTGTTTCTTGTAAGGCGAGCTAGCGTTTGTTTCCCAGTCCTAAATGGGGTTGAATCACATGCAGTTTTTGGTCCTACGAGCAAGAGTTGTTTTCTGGTAAGGAAAGTCACTATTGTGCTCCCATTGCCATACACAGTGCAAATAGCACTCGCGTCTGTTCCTAGCAAGTACAGTGTATTGGACTGAAGAGGAGCTACTGTTCTTTTCAGTTTCCTAAGCAGAGTTGAACTAGATATGGCCCATGTATGTAGGAAGCACAGTTCTTTTGTTCTGAGAATGCTCACTGTTCTAGCGCTATAGGAAACACATTAGCGTTGAAGAGTGCTCTTTTCTCAATCTAGAGTGTGTTTCTTGTAAGTCGAGCTAGCATTTCTTTCCCAGTCCTAAATGGAGTTGAATCCCATGGAGTTTCTGGTCCTACTAGCAAGAGTTGTTTTCTGGTAAGAAGAGTCACTATTGTGCTCCCATTGTCGTACACAGGGTAAATAGCACTGGCGTCTGTTCCCAGCAAGTACAGTGTATTGGACTGAAGGGGATCTACTGTTCTTGTCACTTTTCAAAGCAGAATTGAACTAGATATGGCCCGTGTGTGTAGGAAGCACAGTTCGTTTTTTCTAAGCAAGCAAACTGTTTTGGCCCTACAGGAAACACAGTAGAGTAGAAGATTGATCATTTCTCAAAAGCAGAGTGTGTTTCTTGTAAGGCGAGCTAGCGTTTGTTTCCCAGTCCTAAATGGGGTAGAATCACATGCAGTTTTTGGTCCTACGAGCAAGAGTTGTTTTCTGGTAAGGAAAGTCACTATTGTGCTCCCATTGCCATACACAGTGCAAATAGCACTCGCGTCTGTTCCTAGCAAGTACAGTGTATTGGACTGAAGAATAGCTACTGTTCTTTTCAGTTTCCTAAGCAGAGTTGAACTAGATATGGCCCATGTATGTAGGAAGCACAGTTCTTTTGTTCTGAGAATGCTCACTGTTCTGGCCCTATAGGAAACACATTAGCGTTGAAGAGTGCTCTTTTCTCAATCTAGAGTGTGTTTCTTGTAAGTCGAGCTAGCGTTTGTTTCCCAGTCCTAAATGGAGTTGAATCCCATGCAGTTTCTGGTTCTATGAGCAAGAGTTGTTTTTTTGGTAAGAAGAGTCACTATTGCGCTCCCACTGTCATACACAGGACAAATAGCACTGGCGTCTGTTCCCAACATGTACAGTCGGTGTATTGGACTGAAGAGGAGCTACTGTTCTTGTCAGTTTCCTAAGCAGAATTGAACTAGATGTGGCCATGTGTGTAGGAAGCACAGATCTTTTGTTCTGAGCAAGCTCACTGTTCTGGCCCTATAGGAAACACAGTAGAGTAGAAGAGTGCTCTTTTCTCAAAAGCAGAGTGTGTTTTTTGTAAGGCGAGCTAGCGTTTTTTTCCCAGTCCTAAATGGAGTTGAATCAAATGCAGTTTTTGTTCCTACGAGCAAGAGTTGTTTTCTGGTAAGGAAAGACACCATTGTGCTCCCATTTCCATACACAGTGCAAATAGCACTGGCGTCTGTTCCCAGCAAGTACAGTGTATTGGACTAAAGAGGAGCTACTGTTCTTGACACTTTCCAAAGCAGAATTGAACTAGATATGGCCCCTGTGTGTAGGAAGCACAGTTCTTTTGTTCTGAGCAAGCTCACTATTCGGACCCCATAGGAAACACAGTAGAGTAGAAGAGTGCTCTTTTCTCAAAAGCAGAGTGTGTTTCTTGTAAGGCGAGTTAGTGTTTGTTTCCCAGTCAGAATTGGAGTTGAATCCCATGCAGTTTCTGGTCCTATGAGCAAGAGTTGTTTTCTGATAAGAAGAGACACTATTGTGCTCCTATTGCCATACACAGGGCAAATAGCACTCGCGTCTGTTCACAGCTAGTACAGTGAATTGGACTGAAGAGGAGCTACCATTCTTGTCAGTTTCCTAAGCAGAGTTGAACTAGATATGGCCCGTGTGTGTAGGAAGCAGAGTTCTTTTGTTCTGAGCAAGCTCACTGTTCGTACCCCATAGGAAACACAGTAGAGTAGAAGAGTGGTCTTTTCTGAAAAGCAGAGTGCGTTTCTTGTAAGGCGAGCTAGCGATTGTTTCCCAGTCAGAAATGGAGTTGAATCACAACCAGTTTTTGGTCCTACGAGCAAGAGTTGTTTTCTGGTAAGGAAAGTCACTATTGTGCACCCATTGCCATACACAGTGCAAATAGGACTCGCGTCTGTTCCCAGCAAGTACAGTGTATTGGACTAAAGAGGAGCTACTGTTCTTGACACTTTCCAAAGCAGAATTGAACTAGATATGGCCCCTGTGTGTAGGAAGCACAGTTCTTTTGTTCTGAGAATGCTCACTGTTCTGGCCATATAGGAAACACATTAGCGTTGAAGAGTGCTCTTTTCTCAATCTAGAGTGTGTTTCTTGTAAGTCGAGCTAGCGTTTGTTTCCCAGTCCTAAATGGAGTTGAATCCCATGCAGTTTCTGGTCCTACTAGCAAGAGTTGTTTTCTGGTAAGAAGAGTCACTATTGTGCTCCCATTGTCGTACACAGGGTAAATAGCACTGGCGTCTGTTCCCAGCAAGTACAGTGTATTGGACTGAAGAGGATCTACTGTTCTTGTCACTTTCCAAAGCAGAATTGAACTAGATATGGCCCGTGTGTGTAGGAAGCACAGTTCTTTTGTTCTAAGCAAGCTAACTGTTCTGGCCCTATAGGAAACACCGTAGAGTAGAAGAGTGATCATTTCTCAAAAGCAGAGTGTGTTTCTTGTAAGGCGAGCTAGAGATTGTTTCCCAGTCCTAAATGGAGTTGAATCACATGCAGTTTTTGGTCCTACGAGCAAGAGTTGTTTTCTGGTAAGGGAAGTCACTATTGTGCTCCCTTTGAAATACACATTGCAAATAGCACTCGTGTCTGTTCCCAGCAAGTAAAGGGTGTTGGAGTGAAGAGGAGCTATTGTTCTTGTCAGTTTCCTAAGCAGAGTTGAACTAGATATGGCCCGTGTGTGTAGGAAGCACAGTTCTTTTGTTCAGAGCAAGCTCACTGTTCAGACCCCAAAGGAAACACAGTAGAGTAGAAGAGTGCTCTTTTCTCAAAAGCAGAGTGTGGTTCTTGTAAGGCGAGCTATTGTTTGTTTCCCAGTCAGAAATGGAGTTGAATCCCATGCAGTTTCTGGTCTTACCGGCAAGAGTTGTTTTCTGGTAAGAAGAGTCGCTATTGTGCTCCCACTGTCATACACAGGGCAAAAAGCACTGGCGTCTGTTCCCAGCAAGTACAGTGTATTGGACTGAAGCGGAGCTACTGTTCTTGTCACTTTCCTAAGCAGAGTTGAACTAGATATATCCCGTGTGTGAAGGAAGCACAGTTCTTTTGTTCTGAGCAAGCTCACTGTTCGGACCCCATAGGAAACACAGTAGAGTAGAAGAGTGCTCTTTTCTCAAAAGCAGAGTGTGTTTCTTGTAAGGCGAGCTAGCGTTTGTTTCCCAGTCCTAAATGGAGTTGAATCACATGCAGTTTTTCGTCCTACAAGCAAGATTTGTTTTCTGGTAAGGAAAGTCACTATTGCGCTCCCATTGCCATACACAGTGCAAATAGCACTCGCGTCTGTTCCCAGCAAGTACAGTGCATTGGATTGAAGAGGAGCTACTGTTCTTGTCAGTTTCCTAAGCAGAGTTGAACTAGATATGGCCCCTGTGTGTAGGAAGCACAGTTCTTTTGTTCTGAGCAAGCTAACTATTCGGACCCCCTAGGAAACACAGTAGAGTAGAAGAGTGCTCTTTTCTCAAAAGCAGAGTGTGTTTCTTGTAAGGCGAGTTAGTGTTTGTTTCCCAGTCAGAATTGGAGTTGAATCCCATGCAGTTTCTGGTCCTATGCGCAAGAGTTGTTTTCTGATAAGAAGAGTCACTATTGTGCTCCTATTGCCATTCACAGTGCAAATAGCACTCAGTCAGTTCCCAGCTAGTACAGTGTATTGGACTGAAGAGGAGCTACCTTTCTTGTCAGTTTCCTAAGCAGAGTTGAACTAGATATGGCCCGTGTGTGTAGGAAGCACAGTTCTTTTGTTCTGAGCAAGCTCACTGTTCGTACCCCATAGGAAACACAGTAGAGTAAAATAGTGGTCTTTTCTCAAAAACAGAGTGTGTTTCTTGTAAGGCGAGCTAGCGATTGTTTCCCAGTCAGAAATGGAGTTGAATCACATCCAGTTTTTCGTCCTATGAGCAAGAGTTGTTTTCTGGTAAGGAAAGTCACTATTGTGCTCCCATTGCCATACACAGTGCAAATAGCACTCGCATCTGTTCCCAGCAAGTACAGTGTATTGGACTAAAGAGGAGCTACTGTTCTTGTCAGTTTCCTAAGCAGAGTTGAACTAGATATGGCCCGTGTGTGTAGGAAGCACAGTTCTTTTGTTCTGAGCAATCTCAATGTTCGCACGCCATAGGAAACACAGTAGAGTAGAAGAGTGCTCTTTTCTCAAAAGCAGAGTGTGTTTCTTGTAAGGCGAGCTAGCGTTTGTTTCCCAGTCCTAAATGGAGTTGAATCACATGCAGTTTTTGGTCCTACGAGCAAGAGTTGTTTTCTGGTAAGGAAAGTCACTATTTTGCTTCCATTGGCATACACAGTAAATAGCACTGGCGTCTGTTCCCAGCAAGTACAGTGTATTGGACTGACGAGGATCTATTGTTCTTGTCAGTTTCCAAAGCAGAATTGAACTAGATATGGTACGTGTGTAGGAAGCACAGTTCGTTTTTTCTAAGCAAGCAAACTGTTTTGGCCCTATAGGAAACACCGTAGAGTAGAAGAGTGATCATTTCTCAAAAGCAGAGTGTGTTTCTTGTAAGGCGAGCTAGCGTTTGTTTCCCAGTCCTAAATGGGGTTGAATCACATGCAGTTTTTGGTCCTACGAGCAAGAGTTGTTTTCTGGTAAGGAAAGTCACTATTGTGCTCCCATTGCCATACACAGTGCAAATAGCACTCGCGTCTGTTCCTAGCAAGTACAGTGTATTGGACTGAAGAGGAGCTACTGTTCTTTTCAGTTTCCTAAGCAGAGTTGAACTAGATATGGCCCATGTATGTAGGAAGCACAGTTCTTTTGTTCTGAGAATGCTCACTGTTCTGGCCCTATAGGAAACACATTAGCGTTGAAGAGTGCTCTTTTCTCAATCTAGAGTGTGTTTCTTGTAAGTCGAGTTAGCGTTTGTTTCCCAGTCCTAAATGGAGTTGAATCCCATGCAGTTTCTGGTCCTACTAGCAAGAGTTGTTTTCTGGTAAGAAGAGTCACTATTGTGCTCCCATTGTCGCACAGAGGGTAAATATCACTGGCGTCTGTTCCCTGCAAGTACAGTGTATTGGACTGAAGAGGATCTACTGTTCTTGTCACTTTCCAAAGCAGAATTCAACTAGATATGGCCCGTGTGTGTAGGAAGCACAGTTCTTTTGTTCTAAGCAAGCTAACTGTTCTGGCCCTATAGGAAACACAGTAGAGTTGAAGCATGCTCTTTTCTCAAAAGCAGAGTGTGTTTCTTGTAAGGCGAGCTAGCGTTTGTTTCCCAGTCCTAAATGGAGTTGAATCCCATGCAGTTTCTGGTCCTACGAACAAGAGTTGTTTTCTGGTAAGAAGAGTCACTTTTGCGCTCCCATTGTCATACACAGGGCAAATAGCACTGGCGTCTGTTCCCAGCATGTACAGTGTATTGGAGTGAAGAGGATATACTGTTCTTGTCAGTTTCCTAAGCAGAGTTGAACTAGATATGGACCGTGTGTAGGACTTACAGCTCTTTTATTCTGAGAATGCTCACTGTTCTGGCCCTATAGGAAACACATTAGAGTAGAAGAGTGCTCTTTTCTCAATCCAGAGTGTGTTTCTTGTAAGTCAAGCTAGCGTTTGTTTCCCAGTCCTAAATGGAGTTGAATCCCTTGCAGTTTCTGGTCCTACCAGCAAGAGTTGTTTTCTGGTAAGAAGAGTGGCTATTGTGCTCCCATTGCCATACGCAGTGCAAATAGCACGCGTGTCTGTTCCCAGCCAGTATAGTGTATTGGACTGAAGAGGAGCTATTGTTCTTGTCAGTTTCCTAAGCAGAGCTGAACTAGATATGGCCCGTGTGTGTAGGAAGCACAGTTCTTTTGTTCTGAGCAATCTAAATGTTTTGGTTCTATAGGAAACACAGTAGAGTAGAAGAGTGCTCTTTTCTCAAAAGCAGAGTGTGTTTCTTGTAAGGCGAGCTACCATTTGTTTCCCAGTCCTAAATGGAGTTGAATCACATGCAGTCTCTGGTCCTATGAGCAAGAGTTGTTTTCTGGTACGAAGAGTCACTATTGTGCTCCCATTGTCATACACAGGGCAAATAGCACTGGCTTCTGTTCCCAGCATATACAGTGTATTGGACTGAAGAGTATCTACTGTTCTTTTCAGTTTTCTAAGCAGAATTGAACTAAATATGGCAGTATTTGTATGAAGCACAGTTCTTTTGTTCTGAGCAAGCTCACAGTTCTGGCCCTATAGGAAACACAGTAGAGTAGAAGAGTGCTCTTTTGTCAAAAGCAGAGTGTGTTTCTTGTAAGGCGAGCTAGCGTCTTTTCCCAGTCCTAAATGGAGTTGTATCACATGCAGTTTTTGGTCCTACGAGCATGAGTTGTTTTTTGGTAAGGAAAGTCACTATTGCGCTCCCGCTGGCATACACAGTGCAAGTAGCACTGGCGTCTGTTCCCAGCAAGTACAGTGTATTGGACTGAAGAGGAGCTACTACTGTTCTTGTCAGTTTCCCAAGCAGAGTTGAACTAGATATGGCCCATGTGTGTAGGAAGCACAGTTCTTTTGTTCTGAGCAAACTCACTCTTCTGGCCCTATATGAAACACAGTAGAGTAGATGAGTTCTCTTTTATCAAAAGCAGAGTGTGTTTCTTGTATGGCGAGCTAGCGTTTGTTTCCCAGTCCTAAATGGAGTTGAATCACATGCAGTTTTTGGTCCTACGAGTAAGAGTTGTTTTCTGGTAAGGAAAGTCACTATTGCGCTCCCATTGCCATAAACAGTGCAAATAGCACTCGCGTCTGTTCCCAGCAAATACAGTGTATTGGACTGAAGCGGATCTACTGTTCTTGTCAGTTTTCTGAGCAGAGTTGAACTATATATGGCCCCTGTGTGTTGGAAGCACAGTTCTTTTGTTCTGAGCAACTCACTGTTCAGACCCCATAGTAAACACAGTAGAGTAGAAGAGTGCTCTTTTCTCAAAAGCAGAGTGTGTTTCTTGTAAGGCGAGCTACCATTTGTTTCCCAGTCCCAAATGGAGTTGAATCACATGCAGTTTCTTGTCCTACTAGCAAGAGTTGTTTTCTGGTAAGGAAAGTCACTATTGCGCTCCCATTGCCATACACAGTGCAAATAGCACTCGCATCTGTTGCCAGCAAGTACAGTGTATTGGACTGAAGCGGAGCTACTGTTCTTGTCAATTTCCTAAGCAGAGTTGAACTAGATATGGCCCCTGTGTGTGGGAAGCCCAGTTCTTTTGTTCTGACCAAGCTCACTGTTCGGAACCCAAAGAAACACAGTAGAGTAGAAGACTGCTCTTTTCTCAAAAGCAGAGTGTGTTTCTTGAAAGGCGAGCTAGTGATTGTTTCCCAGTCAGAAATGGAGTTGAATCCCATGCAGTTTCTGGTCCTACGAGCAAGAGGTGTGTTCTGATAAGAAGAGTCACTATTGTGCTCCTATTGCCATACACAGTGCAAATAGCACTCGCGTCTGTTCCCAGCTAGCACAGTGTATTGGACTGAAGAGGAGCTACATTTCCTTTTAGTTTCCTAAGCAGAGTAGAACTAGATATGGCCCGTGTGTGTAGGAAGCACAGTTCTTTTGTTCTGAGCAAGCTCACTATTCGGACACCATAGGAAAAACAGTAGAGTAGAAGACTGCTCTTTTCTCTAAAGCAGAGTGTGTTTCTTGTAAGGCAAGCTAGCGTTTGTTTCCTAGTCCTAAATGGAGTTGAATCACATGCAGTTTCTGGTCCTACGAACAAGAGTTGTTTTCTGGTAAGGAAAGTCACTATTGCGCTCCCATTGCCATACACAGTGCAAATAGCACTGGCGTCTGTTCCCAGCAAGTACAGTGTTGGGCTGAAGAGGAGCTACTGTTCTTGTCCGGTTCCTAAGCAGCGTTGAACTACATATGGTCCGTGTGTGTAGGAAGCACAGTTCTTTTCTTCTGAGCAAGCTCACTGTTTGGACCCCATAGGAAACACAGTAGACTAGAAGAGTGCTCCTTTCTCTAAAGAAGAGTGTGTTTCTTGTAAGGCGAGCTAGCGTTTGTTTCCCAGTCCTAAATGGAGTTGAATCCCATGCTGTTTCTGGTACTATGAGCAAGAGTTGTTTTCTGGTAAGGAAAGTCACTATTGCGCTGCCATTCCCAAACACAGGACAAATAGCACTGGCGTCTGTTGCCAGCAAGTACAGTGTATTGGACTGAAGAGGATCTACTGTTCTTGTCAGGTTCCTAAGCAGACTTGAACTAGATATGGCCGTGTGTGTAGGAAGTACAATGTTTTTTGTTCTGAGCAAGCTCACTGTTTGGACCCCATAGGAAACACAGTAGAGTAGAAGAGTGCTCTTTTCTCAAAAGCAGACTGTGTTTCTTGTAAGGCGAGCTAGCATTTGTTTTCCAGTCCTAAATGGAGTTGAATCACATGCAGTTTCTGGTCCTACGAGCAAGAGTTGTTTTCTGGTAAGGAAAGTCCCTATTGCGCTCCCATTGCCATATACAGTGCAAATAGCACTCGCGTCTGTTCCCAGCAAGTACAGTGTATCGGACTGAAGAGGATCTACTGTTCTTTTCATTTTCCTAAGGAGAGGTGAACTAGATATGGCCCATGTGTGTAGGAAGCACCGTTCTTTTGTTCTGAGCAAGCTCACTGTTCGGACCCCTTAGGAAACACAGTAGAGTAGAAGAGTGCTCTTTCATCAAAAGCAGAGTGTGTTTCATGTAAGGTGAGGTAGCGTTTGTTTCCCAGTCTTAAATGGAGTTGAATCACATGCAGTGTCTGGTCCTATGAGCAAGAGTTGTTTTCTGGTAAAGAAAGTCACTATTGCACTCCCATTGCCATACACAGTGCAAATAGCACTGGCGTCTGTTCCCAGCAAGTACAGTGTATCGGATTGAAGAGGAGCTACTGTTCTTGTCAGTTTCCTAAGCAGACTTAAACTAGATATGGCCGTGTGTGTAGGAAGCACAATTTTTTTTGTTCTGAGCAAGCTCACTGTTCGGACCCCATAGGAAACACAGTAGAGTAGAAGAGTGCTCTTTTCTCAAAAGCAGAGTGTGTTTCATGTAAGGCGAGGTAGCGTTTGTTTCCCAGTCCTAAATGGAGTTGAATCACATGCAGTTTCTGGTCCTATGAGCAAGAGTTGTTTTCTGGTAAGGAAAGTCACTATTGTGCTCCCATTGCCATACACAGTGCAAATAGCACTGGCGTCTGTTCCCAGCAAGTACAGTGTATCGGACTGAAGAGGAGCTACTGTTCTTGTCAATTTCCTAAGCAGAGTTGAACTAGATATGGCCCGAGTGTGTAGGAAGCTCAGTTCTTACGTTCTGAGCAAGCTCACTGTTCTGGCCCTATAGGAAACACAGTAGAGAAGAAGAGTGCTCTTTTCTCTAAAGCAGAGTGTTTTTCTTTTAGGGCAAGCTAGTGTTTGTTTACTAGTCCTAAATGGAGTTGAAACACATGCAGTTTCTGGTCCTACGAACAAGAGTTGTTTTCTGGTAAGGAAAGTCACTATTGCGCTCCCATTGCCATACACAGTGCAAATAGTACTCGTGTCTGTTCCCAGCAAGTACAGTGTTGGACTGAAGAGGAGCTACTGTTCTTGTCAGGTTCCTAATCAGAGTTGAACTACATATGGTCCGTGTGTGTAGGAAGCACTGTTGTTTTGTTCTGAGCAAGCTCACTATTTGGACCCCATAGGAAACACAGTAGACTAGAAGAGTGCTCCTTTCTCTAAAGCAGAGTGTGTTTCTTGTAAGGCGAGCTAGTGTTTGTTTCTCAGTCCTAAATGGAGTTGAAACCCATGCAGTTTCTGTTACTATGAGCAAGAGTTGTTTTCTGGTAAGGAAAGTCACTATTGCACTGCCATTGCCATACACAGGACAAATAGCACTGGCGTCTGTTGCCAGCAAGTACAGTGAATTGGACTGAAGAGGATCTACTGTTCTTGTCAGGTTCCTAAGCAGACTTGAACTAGATATGGCCGTGTGTAGGAAGCACAATTTTTTTTGTTCTGAGCAAGCTCACTGTTTGGACCCCATAGGAAACACAGTAGAGTAGAAGAGTGCTCTTTTCTCAAAAGCAGAGTGTGTTTCATGTAAGGCGAGCTAGCGTTTGTTTCCCAGTCCTAAATGGAGTTGAATCACATGCACTTTCTGGTCTTACGAGCAAGAGTTGTTTTCTGGTAAGGAAAGTCACTGTTGCACTCCCATTGCCATATACAGTGCAAATAGCCCTCGCGTCTGTTCGCAGCAAGTACAGTATATCGGACTGAAGAGGAGCTACTGTTCTTGTCAGTTTCCTAAGCAGAGTTGAACAAGATATGGCCCGTGTGTAGGAAGCACAGTTCTTTTGTTCTGAGCAAGCTCACTGTTCTGGCCCTATAAAAAACAGAGTAGAGTAGAAGAGTGCTCTTTTCTCTAAAGCAGAGTATGTTTCTTGTAAGGCGAGCTAGAGTTTGTTTCCCAGTCCTAAATGGAGTTGAGTCACATGCAGTTTTTTGTCCTACGAGTAAGAGTTGTTTTCTGGTAAGACGAGTCACTATTGTGTTCCCATTGCCATACACAGTGCAAATAGCACTCGCATCTGTTTCCAGCAAGTACAGTGTGTTGGACTGAATAGGATCTACTTTTCGTTTCAGTTTCCTAAGCAGAGGTGAACTAGATATGGCCCATGTGTGTAGGAAGCACAGTTCTTTTTTTCTGAGCAATCTCACTGTTCGGACCCATAGGAAACACAGTAGACTAGAAGAGTGCTCTTTTCTCTAAAGCAGAGTGTTTTTCTTGTAAGGCGAGCTAGCGTTTGTTTCCCAGTCCTAAATGGAGTTGAATCCCATGAAGTTTCTGGTACTATGAGCATGAGTTGTTTTCTGGTAAGGAAAGTCACTATTGCGCTGCCATTGCCATCCTCAGGACAAATAGCACTGGCGTCTGTTGCCAGCAAGTACAGTGTATTGGAATGAAGAGAATCTACTGTTCTTGTCAGTTTCCTAAGCAGAGTTGAACTAGATATGGCCCGTGTGTGTAGGAAGCACAGTTCTTTTGTTCTGAGCAAGCTCACTGTTCTGGCCTTATATGAAACACAGTAGAGTAGAAGAGTGCTCTTTTCTCTAAAGCAGAGTGTGTTTCTTGTAAGGCGAGCTAGCGTTTGTTTCCCAGTCCTAAATGGAGTTGAAACACATGCAGTTTCTGGTCCTACGAGCAACAGTTGTTTTATGGTAAGAATAGTCACTATTGTGCTCCCATTGCCATACACAGTGCAAATAGCACTCGCTTCTGTTCCCAGGAAGTACAGTGTATTTGACTGAATAGGATCTACTATTCTTTTAGTTTCTTTAGCAGAGTTGAACTAGATATGGCCCATGTGTGTAGGAAGCACAGTTCTTTTGTTCTGAGCAAGCTCACTGTTTGGACCCCATAGGAAAAACAGTAGAGTAGAAAAGTGCTCTTTTCTCAAAAGCAGAGTGTGTTTCATGTAAGGCGAGCTAGCATCTGTTTCCCAGTCCTAAATGGAGTTGAATCACATGCACTTTCTGGTCCTACGAGCAAGAGTTGTTTTCTGGAAAGGAAAGTCCCTATTGTGCTCCCATTGCCATATTCAATGCAAATATCACTGGCGTCTGTTCCCAGCAAGTACAGTGTATCGGACTGAAGAGGAGCTACTGTTCTTGTCAGTTTCCTAAGCAGAGTTGAACTAGATATGGCCCGTGTGAGGGAAGCACAGTTCTTTTGTTCTGAGCAAGCTCACTGTTCTGGCCCTATAGGAAACACAGTAGAGTAGAAGAGTGCTCTTTTCTCAAAAGCAGAGTGTGTTTCTTGTAAGGCGAGCTAGCGTTTGTTTCCCAGTCCTAAATGGAGTTGAAACACATGCAGTTTCTGGTCCTATGAGCAAGAGTTGTTTTATGGTAAGAATAGTCACTATTGCGCTGCCATTGCCATACACAGGACAAATAGCACTGGCGTCTGTTCCCAGCAAGTACAGTGTATTGGACTAAAGAGGATCTACTGTTCTTGTCAGGTTCCCAAGCAGAGTTGAATTAGATATGGCCCGTGTGTATAGGAAGCACAGTTATTATGTTCTGAGCAAGCTCACTGTTCTGGCCCTAAAGGAAACACAGTAGAGTAGAAGAGTGCTCTTTTCTCAAAAGCAGAGTGTGTTTCTTATAAGGCAAGCTAGCATTTTTTTCCTAGTCCTAAATGAAGTTGAATCACATGCAGTTTTTGGTCCTACGAGCAAGAGTTGTTTTCTGGTAAGGAAAGTCACTATTGCGCTCCCATTGCCATACACAGTGCAAATAGCACTCGCGTCTGATCCCAGAAAGTACAGTGTATCGGACTGAAGAGGAGCTACTGTTCTTCTCAGTTTCCTAAGCAGAGTTGAACTAGATATGGCCCGTGTGTAGGAAGCACAGTTCTTTTGTTCTGAGCAAGCTCACCGTTCTGGCCCTATGGGAAACACAGTAGAGTAGAAGAGCGCTCTTTTCTCAAAAGCAGAGTGTGTTTCTTGTAAGGCGAGCTAGAGTTTGTTTCTCAGTCCTAAATGGAGTTGAATGCCATGCTGTTTCTGGTACTATGAGCAAGAGTTGTTTTCTGGTAAGGAAAGTCAGTATTGCGCTGCCATTGCCATACACAGGAAATATAGCACTGGCGTCTGTTGCCAGCAAGTACAGTGTATTGGACTGAAGAGGAGCTACTGTTCTTCTCAGTTTCCTAAACAGAGTTGAACTAGATATGCCCCGTGTGTGTAGGAAGCACAGTTCTTTTGTTCTGAGCAAGCTCACTGTTCTGGCCTTACGGGAAACACAGTAGAGTAGAAGAGTGTTCTTTTCTCAAAAGCAGAGTGTGTTTCTTGTAAGGCGAGCTAGAGTTTGTTTCCCAGTTTTAAATGTAGTTGAGTCACATGCAGTTTTTTGTCCTATGAGCAAGAGTTGTTTTCTGGTAAGACGAGTCACTATTGTGCTCCAATTGCCCTACACAGTGCAAATAGCACTCGCATCTGTTCCCAGCAAGTACATTGTATTGGACTGAAGAGGATCTACTCTTCTTGTCGGTTTCCTAAGCAGAGTTGAACTAGATATGGCCCATGTGTATAGGAAGCACAGTTCTTTTGTTCTGAGCAAGCTCACTGTTTGGACCCCATAGGAAACACAGTAGAGTAGAAAAGTGCTCTTTTCTCAAAGCAGAGTGTGTTTCATGTAAGGCGAGCTAGCATCTGTTTCCCACTCCTAAATGGAGTTGAATCACATTCACTTTCTGGTCCTACGAGCAAGAGTTGTTTTCTGGTAAGGAACGTCACTATTGCGCTCCCATTGCCATATACAGTGCAAATATCACTGGCGTCTGTTCCCAGCAAGTACAGTGTTTCGGACTGAAGAGGAGCTACTGTTCTTGTCAGTTTCCTAAGCAGAGTTGAACTAGATATGGCCCGTGTGTAGGAAGCACAGTTCTTTTGTTCTGAGCAAGCTCACTGTTCTGGCCTTACGGTAAACACAGTAGAGTAGAAGAGTGTTCTTTTCTCAAAAGCAGAGTGTGTTTCTTGTAAGGCGAGCTAGAGTTTGTTTCCCAGTCCTAAATGGAGTTGAAACACATGCAATTTCTGGTCCTACGAGCAAGAGTTGTTTTATGGTAAGAATAGTCACTATTGCGCTCCCATTGCCATACACAGTGCAAATAGCACTGGCGTCTGTTCCCAGCAAGTACAGTGTTTTGGACTGAATAGGATCTACTATTCTTTTCAGTTTCCTTAGCAGAGGTGAACTAGATATGGCCCATGTGTGTAAGAAGCACAGTTCTTTTGTTCGAGGAAACTCACAGTTCGGACCCCATAGGAAACACAGTAGAGTAGAAGAGTGCTCTTTTCTCTAAAGCAGAGTGTGTTCCTTGTAAGGCGAGCTAGCGTTTGTTTCCCAGTCGTAAATGGATTTGAATCACATGCAGTTTCTGGTCCTATGAGCAAGAGTTGTTTTCTGGTAAGGAAAGTCACTATTGCGCTCCCATTGCCATACACAGTGCAAATAGCACTCCTGTCTGTTCCTAGCAATTACAGTGTATTGGACTGAAGAGGAGCTACTGTTCTTGTCAGTTTCCTAAGCAGAGTTGTACTAGATATGGCCCGTGTGTGTAGGAAGCACAGTTCTTTTGTTCTGAGCAAGCTCACCGTTCTGGCCCTATGGGAAACACAGTAGAGTAGAAGAGCGCTCTTTTCTCAAAAGCAGAGTGTGTTTCTTGTAAGGCGAGCTAGAGTCTGTTTCCCAGTCCTAAATGGAGTTGAGTCACATGCAGTTTTTTGTCCTACGAGTAAGAGTTGTTTTCTAGTAAGACGAGTCACTATTGTGTTCCCATTGCCATACACAGTGCAAATAGCACTCGCGTCTGTTTCCAGCAAATACAGTGTATTGGACTGAATAGGATCTACTTTTCTTTTCAGTTTCCTAAGCAGAGGTGAACTAGATATGGCCCATGTGTGTAGGAAGCACAGTTCTTTTTTTCTGAGCAAGCTCACTGTTCGGACCCCATAGGAAACACAGTAGACTAGAAGAGTGCTCTTTTCTCTAAAGCAGAGTGTGTTTCTTGTAAGGCGAGCTAGCGTTTGTTTCCCAGTCCTAAATGGAGTTGAATCCCATGAAGTTTCTGGTACTATGAGCAAGAGTTGTTTTCTGGTAAGGAAAGTCACTGTTGCGCTGCCATTGCCATCCTCAGGACAAATAGCACTGGCGTCTGTTGCCAGCAAGTACACTGTATTGGAATGAAGAGAATCTACTGTTCTTGTCAGTTTCCTAAGCAGAGTTGAACTAGATATGGCCCGTGTGTGTAGGAAGCACAGTTCTTTTGTTCTGAGCAAGCTCACTGTTCTGGCCCTATAGGAAACACAGTAGAGTAGAAGAGTGCTCTTTTCTCAAAAGCAGAGTGTGTTTCTTGTAAGGCGAGCTAGCGTTTGTTTCCCAGTCCTAAATGGAGTTGAAACACATGCAGTTTCTGGTCCTATGAGCAAGAGTTGTTTTATGGTAAGAATAGTCACTATTGCGCTGCCATTGCCATACACAGGACAAATAGCACTGGTGTCTGTTCCCAGCAAGTACAGTGTATTGGACTAAAGAGGATCTACTGTTCTTGTCAGGTTCCCAAGCAGAGTTGAATTAGATATGGCCCGTGTGTATAGGAAGCACAGTTATTATGTTCTGAGCAAGCTCACTGTTCTGGCCCTAAAGGAAACACAGTAGAGTAGAAGAGTGCTCTTTTCTCAAAAGCAGAGTGTGTTTCATGTAAGGCGAGCTAGCATCTGTTTCCCTGTCCTAAATGGAGTTGAATCACATGCACTTTCTGGTCCTATGAGCAAGAGTTGTTTTCTGGTAAGGAAAGTCCCTATTGCGCTCCCATTGCCATATACAGTGCAAATATCACTGGCGTCTGTTCCCAGCAAGTACAGTTTATCGGACTGAAGAGGAGCTACTGTTCTTGTCAGTTTCCTAAGCGGAGTTGAACTAGATATGGCCCGTGTGTAGGAAGCACAGTTCTTTTGTTCTGAGCAAGCTCACTGTTCTGGCCCTATAGGAAACACAGTAGAGTAGAAGAGTGCTCTTTTCTCAAAAGCAGAGTGTGTTTCTTGTAAGGCGAGCTAGCGTTTGTTTCCCAGTCCTAAATGGATTCGAAACACATGCAGTTTCTGGTCCTACGAGCAAGAGCTGTTTTATGGTAAGAATAGTCACTATTGCGCTGCCATTGCCATACACAGGACAAATAGCACTGGCGTCTGTTCCCAGCAAGTACAGTGTATTGGACTAAAGAGGATCTACTGTTCTTGTCAGGTCCTAAGCAGAGTTGAATTAGATATGGCCCGTGTGTATAGGAAGCACAGTTATTATGTTCTGAGCAAGCTCACTGTTCTGGCCCTATAGGAAACACAGTAGAGTAGAAGAGTGCTCTTTTCTCAAAAGCAGAGTGTGTTTCTTGTAAGGCAAGCTAGCGTTTTTTTCCTAGTCCTAAATGAAGTTGAATCACATGCAGTTTTTTGTCCTACGAACAAGAGTTGTTTTCTGGTAAGGAAAGTCCCTATTGTGCTCCCATTGCCATACACAGTGCAAATAGCACTCCCGTCTGATCCCAGAAAGTACAGTGTATCGGACTGAAGAGGAGCTACTGTTCTTCTCAGTTTCCTAAGCAGAGTTGAACTAGATATGGCCCGTGTGTAGGAAGCACAGTTCTTTTGTTCTGAGCAAGCTCACCGTTCTGGCCCTATGGGAAACACAGTAGAGTAGAAGAGCGCTCTTTTCTCAAAAGCAGAGTGTGTTTCTTGTAAGGCGAGCTAGAGTTTGTTTCCCAGTCCTAAATGGAGTTGAATCCCATGCTGTTTCTGGTACTATGAGCAAGAGTTGTTTTCTGGTAAGGAAAGTCAGTATTGCGCTGCCATTGCCGTACACAGGACAAATAGCACTGGCGTCTGTTGCCAGCAAGTACAGTGTATTGGACTGAAGAGGATCTACTGTTCTTGTCAGGTTCCTAAGCAGACTTGAACTAGATATGGCCGTGTGTGTAGGAAGTACAATGTTTTTTGTTCTGAGCAAGCTCACTGTTTGGACCCCATAGGAAACACAGTAGAGTAGAAGAGTGCTCTTTTCTCAAAAGCAGACTGTGTTTCTTGTAAGGCGAGCTAGAGTTTGTTTCCCAGTCCTAAATGGAGTTGAATCACATGCAGTTTCTGGTCCTACGAGCAAGAGTTGTTTTCTGGTAAGGAAAGTCACTATTGCGCTCCCATTGCCATACACAGTGCAAATAGCACTCGCGTCTGTTCCCAGCAAGTACAGTGTTGTACTGAAGAGGAGCTACTGTTCTTGTCCGGTTACTAAGCAGAGTTGAACTACATATGGTCCGTGTGTGTAGGAAGCACAGTTCTTTTCTTCTGAGCAAGCTCACTGTTTGGACCCCATAGGAAACACAGTAGACTAGAAGAGTGCTCCTTTCTCTAAAGAAGAGTGTGTTTCTTGTAAGGCGAGCTAGCGTTTGTTTCCCAGTCCTAAATGGAGTTGAATCCCATGCTGTTTCTGGTACTATGAGCAAGAGTTGTTTTCTGGTAAGGAAAGTCACTATTGCGCTGCCATTGCCATACACAGGACAAATAGCACTGGCGTCTGTTGCCAGCAAGTACAGTGTTTTGGACTGAAGAGGATCTACTGTTCTTGTCAGGTTCCTAAGCAGACTTGAACTAGATATGGCCGTGTGTGTAGGAAGTACAATGTTTTTTGTTCTGAGCAAGCTCACTGTTTGGACCCCATAGGAAACACAGTAGAGTAGAAGAGTGCTCTTTTCTCAAAAGCAGACTGTGTTTCTTGTAAGGCGAGCTAGCGTTTGTTTCCCAGTCCTAAATGGAGTTGAATCACATGCAGTTTCTGGTCCTACGAGCAAGAGTTGTTTTCTGGTAAGGAAAGACCCTATTGCGCTCCCACTGCCATATACAGTGCAAATAGCCCTCGCGTCTGTTCCCAGCAAGTACAGTGTATCGGACTGAAGAGGAGCTACTGTTCTTGTCAGTTTCCTAAGCAGAGTTGAACTAGATATGGCCCGTGTGTAGGAAGCACAGTTATTATGTTCTGAGCAAGCTCACTGTTCTGGCCCTATAGGAACCACAGTAGAGTAGAAGAGTGCTCTTTTCTCAAAAGCAGAGTGTGTTTCATGTAAGACGAGCTAGCATCTGTTTCCCAGTCCTAAATGGAGTTGAAACACATGCAGTTTCTGGTCCTACGAGCAAGAGCTGTTTTATGGTAAGAATAGTCACTATTGCGCTGCCATTGCCATACACAGGACAAATAGCACTGGCGTCTGGTCCCAGCTAGTACAGTGTATAGGACTAAAAGGGATCTACTGTTCTTGTCAGGTTCCTAAGCAGAGTTGAATTAGATATGGCCCGTGTGTATAGGAAGCACAGTTCTTTTGTTCTGAGCAATCTCACCGTTCTGGCCCTATGGTAAACATGGTAGAGTAGAAGAGTGCTCTTTTCTCAAAAGCAGAGTGTGTTTCTTGTAAGGCGAGCTAGAGTTTGTTTCCCAGTCCTAAATGGAGTTGAGTCACATGCAGTTTTTTGTCCTACGAGCAAGAGTTGTTTTCTGGTAAGACGAGTCACTATTGTGTTCCCATTGCCATACACAGTGCAAATAGCACTGGCATCTGTTCCCAGCAAGTACAGTGTATCGGACTGAAGAGGAGCTACTGTTCTTGTCAGTTTCCTAAGCAGACTTAAACTAGATATGGCCGTGTGTGTAGGAAGCACAATTTTTTTTGTTCTGAGCAAGCTCACTGTTTGGACCCCATAGGAAACACAGTAGAGTGGAAGAGTGCTCTTTTCTCAAAAGCACACTGTGTTTCTTGTAAGGCGAGCTAGCGTTTTTTTCCCAGTCCTAAATGGAGTTGAATCACAAGCAGTTGCTGGTCCTACGAGCAAGTGTTGTTTTCTGGTAAGGAAAGTCACTATTGCACTCCCATTGCCATACACAGTGTAAATAGCACTCCCGTCTGTTCCTAGCAAGTACAGTGTATCGGACTGAAGAGGAGCTACTGTTCTTCTCAGTTTCCTAAGCAGAGTTGAACTAGATATGCCCCGTGTGTGTAGGAAGCACAGTTCTTTTTTTCTGAGCAAGCTCACTGTTCTGGCCCTATGGGAAACACAGTAGAGTAGAAGAGTGTTCTTTTCTCAAAAGCAGAGTGTGTTTCTTGTAAGGCGAGCTAGAGTTTGTTTCCAAGTCCTAAATGTTGTTGAGTCACATGCAGTTTTTTGTCCTATGAGCAAGAGTTGTTTTCTGGTAAGACGAGTCACTATTGTCCTCCAATTGCACTACACAGTGCAAATAGCACTCGCGTCTGTTCCCGGCAAGTGCAGTGTATTGGACTGAAGAGGATCTACTGTTCTTTTCAGTTTCCTAAGCAGAGTTGAAATAGTTATGGCCCATGTGTGTAGGAAGCACAGTTCTTTTGTTCTGAGCAATCTCACTGTTTGGACCCCATGGGAAACACAGTAGAGTAGAAGAGTGCTCTTTTCTCAAAAGCAGACTGTGTTTCTTGTAAGGCGAGCTAGCGTTTTTTTTCCCAGTCCTAAATGGAGTTGAATCACATGCAGTTTCTGGTCCTACGAGCAAGAGTTGTTTTCTGGTAAGGAAAGTCACCATTGCGCTCCCATTGCCATACACAGTGCAAATAGCACTCCCGTCTGTTCCTAGCAAGTACAGTGTATTGGACTGAACAGGATATACTCTTCTTGTCAGTTTCCTAAGCAGAGTTGAATTAGATATGGCCCGTGTGTAGGAAGCACAGTTCTTTTGTTCTGAGCAAGCTCACTGTCTGGCCCTATAGGAAATACAGTAGAGTAGAAGAGTGCTCTTTTCTCTAAAGCAGAGTGTGTATCTTGTAAGGCGAGCTAGCGTTTGTTTCCCAGTCCTAAATGGAGTTGAAACACATGCAGTTTCTGGTCCTACGAGCAAGAGTTGTTTTATGGTAAGAATAGTCACTATTGCGCTTCCATTGCCATACACAGGACAAATAGCACTGGCGTCTGTTCCAGGCAAGTACAGTGTATTCGACTAAAGGGGATCTACTGTTCTTGCCAGGTTCCTAAGCAGAGTTGAACTAGATATGCCCCGTGTGTAGGAAGCATAGTTATTATGTTCTGAGCAAGCTCACTGTTCTGGCCCTATAGGAAACACAGTAGAGTAGAAGAGTGCTCTTTTCTCTAAAGCAGAGTGTGTTTCTTTTAAGGCGAGCTAGCATTTGTTTCCAAGTCCGAAATGGAGTTGAAACACATGCAGTTTCTGGTCCTACGAGCAAGAGTTGTTTTATGGTAAGAATAGTCACTATTGCGCTGCCATTGCCATACACAGGACAAATAGCACTGGCGTCTGTTCCCAGCAAGCACAGTGTATTGGACTAAAGGGAATATACTGTTCTTGTCAGGTTCCTAAGCAGAGTTGAACTAGATATGGCCCGTGTGTGTAGGAAGCACAGTTATTAAGTTCTGAGCAAGCTCACTGTTCTGGCCCTATAGAAAACACAGTAGAGTAAAAGAGTGCTCTTTTCTCAAAAGCAGGGTGTGTTTCTTGTAATGCAAGCTAGCGTTTGTTTGCAGTCCTAAATGGAGTTGAATCACATGCAGTTTCTTGTCCTACGAGCAAGAGTTGCTTTCTGTTAAAAAAAGTCACCATTGCGCTCCCATTGCCATACACAGTGCAAATAGCACTTGCGTCTGATCCCAGCAAGTACAGTGTATCAGACTGAAGAGGAGCTACTGTTCTTCTCAGATTCCTAAGCAGAGTTGAACTAGATATGCCCCGTGTGTGTAGGAAGCACAGTTCTTTTCTTCTGAGCAAGCTCACCGTTCTGGCCCTTTGGGAAACACAGTAGAGTAGAAGAGTGCTCTTTTCTCAAAAGCAGAGTGTGTTTCATGTAGGGCAAGCTAGCGTTTGTTTCCTAGTCCTAAATGGAGTTGAATCACATGCAGTTTCTGGTCCTACAAACAAGAGTTGTTTTCTGGTAAGAAAAGTCACTAATGCGCGCCCATTGCCATACACAGTGCAAATAGCACTCGCGTCTGTTCACAGCAAGTACAGTGTTGGACTGAAGAGGAGCTACTGTTCTTGTCAGGTTCCTAAGCATAGTTGAACTACATATGGTCCGTGTGTGTAGGAAGCACAGTTCTTTTGTTCTGAGCAAGCTCACTGTTTGGACCCCATAGGAAACACAGTAGAGTAGAAGAGTGCTCTTTTCTCAAAAGCAGAGTGTGTTTCTTGTAAGGCGAGCTAGCGTTTGTTTCCCAGTCCTAAATGGAGTTAAATCACATGCAGTTTCTGGTCCTACGAGCAAGAGTTGTTTTCTGGTAAGGAAAGTCACTATTGCACTCCCATTGCCATACACAGTGCAAATAGCACTCCCATCTGTTCCTAGCAAGTACAGTGTATTGGACTGAAGAGCAGCTACTGTTCTTCTAAGTTTCCTAAGCAGAGTTGAACTAGATATGCTCCGTGTGTGTAGGAAGCACAGTTGTATTGTTCTGAGCAAGCTCACTGTTCTGGCCCTATGGGAAACACAGTAGAGTAGAAGAGTGTTCTTTTCTAAAAAGCAGAGTGTGTTTCTTGTAAGGTGAGCTAGAGTTTGTTTCCCAGTCCTAAATGTAGTTGAGTCACATGCAGTTTTTGTCCTATGAGCAAGAATTGTTTTCTGGTAAGACGAGTCACTATTGTGCTCCAATTGCCCTACACAGTGCAAATAGCACTCGCGTCTGTTCCCAGCAAGTACAGTGTATTGGACTGAAGAGGATCTACTGTTCTTTTCAGTTTCCTAAGCAGAGTTGAACTAGATATGGCCCATGTGTGTAGGAAGCACAATTCTTTTGTTCTGCGCAAGCTCACTGTTTGGACCCCATAGGAAACACAGTAGAGTAGAAGAGTGCTCTTTTCTCAAAAGCAGAGTGTGTTTCATGTAAGGCGAGCTAGCATTTGTTTCCCAGTCCTAAATGGAGTTGAATCACATGCACTTTCTGGTCCTACGAGCAAGAGTTGTTTTCTGGTAAGGAAAGTCCCTATTGTGCTCCCAATGCCATATACATTGCAAATATCACTCGCGTCTGTTCCCAGCAAGTACAGTGTATCGGACTGAAGAGGAGCTACTGTTCTTGTCAGTTTCCTAAGCAGAGTTGAACTAGATATGGCCCGTGTGTAGGAAGCACAGTTTTTTGTTCTGAGCAAACTTACTGTTCGGACCCCATAGGAAACACAGTAGAGTAGAAGAGTGCTCTTTTCTCTAAAGCAGAGTGTGTTTCTTGTAGGGCAAGCTAGCGTTTGTTTCCTAGTCCTAAGTGGAGTTGAATCACATGGAGTTTCTGGTCCTACGAACAAGAGTTGTTTTCTGGTAAGGAAAGTCACTATTGTGCTCCCATTGCCATACACAGTGCAAATATCACTCGTGTCTGTTCCCAGCTAGTACCGTGTTGGACTGAAGAGGAGCTACTGTTCTTGTCAGGATCCTAAGCAGAGTTGAACTACATATGGTCCGTGTGTGTAGGAAGCACAGTTCTTTTGTTCTGAGCAAGCTCACTGTTTGGACCCCATAGGAAACACAGTAGACTAGAAGAGTGCACCTTTCTCTAAAGCAGAGTGTGTTTCTTGTAAGGCGAGCTAGCGTTTGTTTCCCAGTCCTAAATGGAGTTGAATCCCATGCAGTTTCTGGTACTATGAGCAAGAGTTGTTTTCTGGTAAGGAAAGTCACTATTGCGCTGCCATTGCCATACACAGGACAAATAGCACTGGCGTCTGTTGGCAGCACGTACAGTGTATTGGACTGAAGAGGATCTACTGTTCTTGTCAGGTTCCTAAGCAGACTTGAATTAGATATGGCCATGTGTGTAGGAAGCACAATTTTTTTTGTTCTGAGCAAGCTCACTGTTTGGACCCCATAGGAAACACAGTAGAGTAGAAGAGTGCTCTTTTCTCAAAAGCAGAGTGTGTTTCATGTAAGGCGAGCTAGCATTTGTTTCTCAGTCCTAAATGGAGTTGAATCACATGCACTTTCTGGTCCTATGAGCAAGAGTTGTTTTCTGGTAAGGAAAGTCACTATTGCACTCCCATTGCCATATACAGTGCAAATAGCCCTCGCGTCTGTTCGCAGCAAGTACAGTATATCGGACTGAAGAGGAGCTACTGTTCTTGTCAGTTTCCTAAGCAGAGTTGAACAAGATATGACCCGTGTTTAGGAAGCACAGTTCTTTTGTTCTGAGCAAGCTCACTGTTCTGGCCCTATAGGAAACACAGTAGAGTAGAATAGTGCTCTTTTCTCAAAAGCAGAGTGTGTTTCTTGTAAGGCAAGCTAGCGTTTGTTTCCCAGTCCTAAATGGAGTTGAAACACATGCAGTTTCTGGTCCTACGAGCAAGAGCTGTTTTATGGTAAGAATAGTCACTATTGCCCTGCCATTGCCATACACAGGACAAATAGCACTGGCGTCTGTTCCCAGCAAGTACAGTGTATAGGACTAAAGGGGATCTACTGTTCTTGTCAGGTTCCTAAGCAGAGTTGAATTCGATATGGCCCTTGTGTATAGGAAGCACAGTTATTATGTTCTGATCAAGCTCACTGTTCTGGCCCTATAGGAAACACAGTAGAGTAGAAGAGTGCTCTTTTCTCTAAAGCAGAGTGTGTTTCTTTTAAGGCGAGCTAGCATTTGTTTCCAAGTCCGAAATGGAGTTGAAACACATGCAGTTTCTGGTCCTACGAGCAAGAGTTGTTTTATGGTAAGAATAGTCACTATTGCGCTGCCATTGCCATACACAGGACAAATAGCACTGGCGTCTGTTCCCAGCAAGTACAGTGTATTGGACTAAAGGGGATCTACTGTTCTTGTCAGGTTCCTAAGCAGAGTTGACCTAGATATGGCCCGTGTGTGTAGGAAGCACAGTTATTATGTTCTGAGCAAGCTCACTGTTCTGGCCCTATAGGAAACACAGTAGAGTAAAAGAGTGCTCTTTTCTCAAAAGCAGGGTGTGTTTCTTGTAATGCAAGCTAGCGTTTGTTTGCAGTCCTAAATGGAGTTGAATCACATGCAGTTTCTGGTCCTAAGAGCAAGAGATGCTTTCTGTTAAGGAAAGTCACCATTGCGCTCCCATTGCCATACACAGTGCAAATAGCACTTGCGTCTGATCCCAGCAAGTACGGTGTATCAGACTGAAGAGGAGCTACTGTTCTTCTCAGTTTCCTAAGCAGAGTTGAACTAGATATGCCCCGTGTGTGTAGGAAGCACAGTTATTTTCTTCTGAGCAAGCTCACCGTTCTGGCCCTTTGGGAAACACAGTAGAGTAGAAGAGTGCTCTTTTCTCAAAAGCAGAGTGTGTTTCATGTAGGGCAAGCTAGCGTTTGTTTCCTAGTCCTAAATGGAGTTGAATCACATGCAGTTTCTGGTCCTACAAACAAGAGTTGTTTTCTGGTAAGGAAAGTCACTAATGCGCGCCCATTGCCATACACAGTGCAAATAGCACTCGCGTCTGTTCACAGCAAGTACAGTGTTGGACTGAAGAGGAGCTACTGTTCTTGTCAGGTTCCTAAGCATAGTTGAACTACATATGGTTCGTGTGTGTAGGAAGCACAGTTCTTTTGTTCTGAGCAAGCTCACTGTTTGGACCCCATAGGAAACACAGTAGAGTAGAAGAGTGCTCTTTTCTCAAAAGCAGAGTGTGTTTCTTGTAAGGCGAGCTAGCGTTTGTTTCCCAGTCCTAAATGGAGTTAAATCACATGCAGTTTCTGGTCCTACGAGCAAGAGTTGTTTTCTGGTAAGGAAAGTCACTATTGCACTCCCATTGCCATACACAGTGCAAATAGCACTCCCATCTGTTCCTAGCAAGTACAGTGTATTGGACTGAAGAGGAGCTACTGTTCTTCTCAGTTTCCTAAGCAGAGTTGAACTAGATATGCTCCGTGTGTGTAGGAAGCACAGTTGTTTTGTTCTGAGCAAGCTCACTGTTCTGGCCCTATGGGAAACACAGTAGAGTAGAAGAGTGTTCTTTTCTCAAAAGCAGAGTGTGTTTCTTGTAAGGCGAGCTAAAGTTTGTTTCCCAGTCCTAAATGTATTGAGTCACATGCAGTTTTTTGTCCTATGAGCAAGAATTGTTTTCTGGTAAGACGAGTCACTATTGTGCTCCAATTGCCCTACACAGTGCAAATAGCACTCGCGTCTGTTCCCAGCAAGTACAGTATATTGGACTGAAGAGGATCTACTGTTCTTTTCGGTTTCCTAAGCAGAGTTGAACTAGATATGGCCCATGTGTGTAGGAAGCACAATTCTTTTGTTCTGAGCAAGCTCACTGTTTGGACCCCATAGGAAACTCAGTAGAGTAGAAGAGTGCTCTTTTCTCAAAAGCAGAGTGTGTTTCATGTAAGGCGAGCTAGCATTTGTTTCCCAGTCCTAAATGGAGTTGAATCACATGCACTTTCTGGTCCTACGAGCAAGAGTGGTTTTCTGGTAAGGAAAGTCCCTATTGTGCTCCCAATGCCATATACATTGCAAATATCACTCGCGTCTGTTCCCAGCAAGTACAGTGTATCGGACTGAAGAGGAGCTACTGTTCTTGTCAGTTTCCTAAGCAGAGTTGAACTAGATATGGCCCGTGTGTAGGAAGCACAGTTTTTTGTTCTGAGCAAACTTACTGTTCGGACCCCATAGGAAACACAGTAGAGTAGAAGAGTGCTCTTTTCTCTAAAGCAGAGTGTGTTTCTTGTAGGGCAAGCTAGCGTTTGTTTCCTAGTCCTAAATGGAGTTGAATCACATGGAGTTTCTGGTCCTACGAACAAGAGTTGTTTTCTGGTAAGGAAAGTCACTATTGTGCTCCCATTGCCATACACAGTGCAAATATCACTCGTGTCTGTTCCCAGCTAGTACCGTGTTGGACTGAAGAGGAGCTACTGTTCTTGTCAGGTTCCTAAGCAGAGTTGAACTACATATGGTCCGTGTGTGTAGGGAGCACAGTTCTTTTGTTCTGAGCAAGCTCACTGTTTGAACCCCATAGGAAACATAGTAGACTAGAAGAGTGCTCCTTTCTCTAAAGCAGAGTGTGTTTCTTGTAAGGCGAGCTAGCGTTTGTTTCCCAGTCCTAAATGGAGGTGAATCCCATGCAGTTTCTGGTCCTATGAGCAAGAGTTGTTTTCTGGTAAGGAAAGTCACTATTGCGCTGCCATTGCCATACACAGGACAAATAGCACTGGCGTCTGTTGGCAGCACGTACAGTGTATTGGAATGAAGAGGATCTACTGTTCTTGTCAGGTTCCTAAGCAGACTTGAATTAGATATGGCCGTGTGTGTAGGAAGCACAATTTTTTTGTTCTGAGCAAGCTCACTCTTTGGACCCCGTAGGAAACACAGTAGAGTAGAAGAGTGCTCTTTTCTCAAAAGCAGAGTGTGTTTCATGTAAGGCGAGCTAGCATTTGTTTCTCAGTCCTAAATGGAGTTGAATCACATGCACTTTCTGGTCTTATGAGCAAGAGTTGTTTTCTGTTAAGGAAAGTCACTATTGCACTCCCATTGCCATATACAGTGCAAATAGCCCTCGCGTCTGTTCGCAGCAAGTACAGTATATCGGACTGAAGAGGAGCTACTGTTCTTGTCAGTTTCCTAAGCAGAGTTGAACAAGATATGACCCGTGTGTAGGAAGCACAGTTCTTTTGTTCTGAGCAAGCTCACTGTTCTGGCCCTATAGGAAACACAGTAGAGTAGAAGAGTGCTCTTTTCTCAAAAGCAGAGTGTGTTTCTTGTAAGGCGAGCTAGCGTTTGTTTCCCAGTCCTAAATGGAGTTGAAACACATGCAGTTTCTGGTCCTACGAGCAAGAGCTGTTTTATGGTAAGAGTAGTCACTATTGCGCTGCCATTGCCATACACAGGACAAATAGCACTGGCGTCTGTTCCCAGCAAGTACAGTGTATAGGACTAAAGGGGATCTACTGTTCTTGTCAGGTTCCTAAGCAGAGTTGAATTCGATATGGCCCTTGTGTATAGGAAGCACAGTTATTATGTTCTGAGCAAGCTCACTGTTCTGGCCCTATAGGAAACACAGTAGAGTAGAAGAGTGCTCTTTTCTCAAAAGCAGAGTGTGTTTCTTGTAAGGCAAGCTAGCGTTTTTTTCCTAGTCCTAAATGGAGTTGAATCACATGCAGTTTATGGTCCTACAAGCAAGAGTTGTTTTCTGGTAAGGAAAGTCACTATTGCGCTCCCATTGCCATACACAGTACAAATAGCACTCGCGTCTGATCCGAGAAAGTACAGTGTATCGGACTGAAGAGGAGCTACTGTTCTTGTCAGTTTCCTAAGCAGAGTTGAACTAGATATGCCCCGTGTGTGTAGGAAGTACAGTTCTATTGTTCTGCGCAAGCTCACCTTTCTGGCCCTATGGGAAACACAGTAGAGTAGAAGAGCGCTCTTTTCTCAAAAGCAGAGTGTGTTTCTTGTAAGGCGAGCTAGAGTTTGTTTCCCAGTACTAAATGGAGTTGAGTCACATGCAGTTTTTTGTCCTACGAGCAAGAGTTGTTTTCTGGTAAGACGAGTCACTATTGTGTTCCCATTGCCATACACAGTGCAAATAGCAATCGCGTCTGTTGACAGCAAGTACAGCATATTGGACTGAAGAGGATCTACTGTTCTTTTCAGTTTCCTAAGGAGAGGTGAACTAGATATGGCCCATGTGTGTAGGAAACACAGTTCTTTTGTTCTGAGCAAGCTCACTGTTCGGACCCCTTAGGAAACACAGTAGAGTAGAAGAGTGCTCTTTCATCAAAAGCAGAGTGTGTTTCATGTAAGGCGAGGTAGCGTTTGTTTCCCAGTCCTAAATGGAGTTGAATCACAAGCAGTTGCTGGTCCTACGAGCAAGAGTTGTTTTCTGGTAAGGAAAGTCACTATTGCACTCCCATTGCCATACACAGTGCAAATAGCAGTTCCGTCTGTTCCTAGCAATTACAGTGTATTGGACTGAAGAGGAGCTAAAGTTCTTCTCAGTTTCCTAAGCAGAGTTGAACTAGATATGCCCCGTGTGTGTAGGAAGCACAGTTCTTTTGTTCTGAGCCAGCTCACTGTTCTGGTCCTATGGGAAACACAGTAGAGTAGAAGAGTGCTCTTTTCTCAAAAGCAGACTGTGTTTCTTATAAGGCGAGCTAGCGTTTTTTTCCCAGTCCTAAATGGAGTTGAATCACATGCACTTTCTGGTCCTACGAGCAAGAGTTGTTTTCTGGTAAGGAAAGTCACTATTGCACTCCCATTGCCATATACAGTGCAAATAGCCCTCGCGACTGTTCGCAGCAAGTACAGTATATCGGACTGAAGAGGAGCTACTGTTCTTGTCAGTTTCCTAAGCAGAGTTGAACAAGATATGGCCCGTGTGTAGGAAGCACAGTTCTTTTGTTCTGAGCAAGCTCACTGTTCTGGCCCTATAGAAACACAGTAGAGTAGAAGAGTGCTCTTTTCTCTAAAGCAGAGTGTGTTTCTTGTAAGGCGAGCTAGCGTTTGTTTCCCAGTCCTAAATGGAGTTGAATCACATGCAGTTTCTGTTCCTATGAGCAAGAGTTGTTCTCTGGTAAGGAAAGTCACTATTGTGCTCCCATTGCCATACACAGTGCAAATAGCACTCCCGTCTGTTCCTAGCAAGTACAGTGTATTGGACTGAAGTGGAGCTACTGTTCTTCTCAGTTTCCTAAGCAGAGTTGAATAAGGTATGCCCCGTGTGTGTAGGAAGCACAGTTCTTTTGTTCTGAGCAAGCTCACTGTTCTAGCCCTATGGGAAACACAGTAGAGTAGAAGAGTGTTCTTTTCTCAAAAGCAGAGTGTGTTTCTCGTAAGGCGAGCTAGAGTTTGTTTCCCAGTCCTAAATGTAGTTGAGTCACATGCAGTTTTTTGGCCTACGAGCAAGAGTTGTTTTCTGGTAAGACGAGTCACTATTGTGCTCCCATTGCCATACACAGTGCAAATAGCACTCGCGTCTGTTCCCAGCAAGTACAGTGTTGGACTGAAGAGGAGCTACTGTTCTTGTCAGGTTCCTAATCAGAGTTGAACTACATATGGTCCGTGTGTGTACGAAGCACAGTTCTTTTGTTCTGAGCAAGCTCACTGTTTGGACCCCATAGGAAACACAGTAGAATAGAAGAGTGCTCTTTTCTCAAAAGCAGAGTGTGTTTCATGTAAGGCGAGGTAGCGTTTGTTTCCCAGTCCTAAATGGAGTTGAATCACATGCAGTTTCTGGTCCTATGAGCAAGAGTTGTTTTCTGGTAAGGAAAGTCACAATTGCACTCCCATTGCCATACACAGTGCAAATAGCACTGGCGTCTGTTCCCAGCAAATACAGTGTATCGGACTGAAGAGGAGCTACTGTTCTTGTCAATTTCC